>NW_027210912.1:0-200000 GCF_029030835.1 Brachyistius frenatus
TTTTTTTTATAACTTCATATGTTCTTTTATTATAACTCCATATGTTCTTTTTTTATAACTCCATACATATTCTTTTTTATAACTCCAGCTGTGGAGATCCAGCAGGGAGGAGAACTCAGGGAGCCACTGGAGGTTACTGCTGAGCAGCTGAGCAGACAGACAGGTGCATCCATGGACCAGAGGTCTGCAGGTGAGAGCTGACTGGCAGGTGAAGCCAGAGGTCTGGAGGATCTGGAGTCCAGAGCGGTAACAGGGCAGTAACACTGAGCAGCAGACTGCAGATGAGAGTTACCAGCCAGCTGACGGGAGGGGAACCCAGGTGAGTGGATCTGGCAGAGGGTTATTGTTCTGGCACAGTATCATGGAAGACAGGTAGAGACAGGTGGGCTCGCAGGAAATTCTCCAAAGAACAAAGGCTGGTTTGAGCAGGACGGCGGGCAGAACTCTGACGCTGAAGCAGAACCATGTGAGCCAGTGGAAGACCGGCAGTAGATGTACTGCTGAGGTGATCAGTGGGATGAGGATCAGCTGTGTCAGGAACAAGAGTTGATGAGCAGCAGGTGGATCTGAACGAGCTGCACACACACACCAGACACTCCCACCAGCACAGGGACACGCCCACCAGCACAGGGGCACGCCCACCAGCACAGGGACACGCCCACCAGCACAGGGACACAATTAGGAAGGAGACTTTTTTATAACTCCATATGTGTTCCTTTTCCTAACCCCAACCGTGTTTTTTTTTGTCAATCATGTGTTTTTCCTAAAAGTTTTATTTTCCCAGAAATGCCATGGCTGTATATATGCAGTAGGTTTCATTTTTGTTCACTACAGGAAAATGTAAAACCGTCACACCCAGAGAGGCCAAAGCGTGGCTATCTCACGTTTTGCTGCCGTGGACAGGCGTGTCTATTTCACGCTTTGCTGTGACACCGGGTTGAATGTTGGTTATAGTAGCTTTAAAATCTCAAAACATGCGCGACACTCAATTTGCTTTCCAATATGCACAAAAATCAGAAACAGGAAGTATATGTTTAACATTAAGCTTACAATTGTCATTTATTATTTACCAGTCATGATGGAGAATTCACATCAATTCACATCAAACCATCCCTGACAACTTCATTGCTTTTTATAATCCAATTACTTCAATGTTGTTACTGTCACTGGAGCGAGAGCAGCAGTACGAGACACACACATGTCCAATTGTTCACGTCTCTCGTCTTTCTCCTGCTTAACAAAGCGAACTGTTCCTCACTCCCAAGGCCTGTCAGGACAAGGAGAGGGTAAATATTACCCTTATTAATGTTGAAAGACATCAGGCTCCATTTGTGCAAACAAAAATCAACAGTAAATTACATGGTAGGGTCTCTGCTTTCTCCTGTTCATTTGGATACAGAATAGTCCTGGACAAAATCTTGTCTAATGTGTCACATATATCTGTAATTCCAACAGTCCTTTGCATGTGTGTGTGTGTGTGTGTGTGTGTGTGTGTGTGTGTGTGTGTGTGTGTGTGTGTGTGTGTGTGTGTGTGTGTGTGTGTGTGTGTGTGTGTGTGTGTGTGTGTGTGTCTGCAAAGCTCTTATTAATCTGTCCGTGGCCTTTCCCTGCCTTATGAAGTCCTGATTGCGTGTCATTGTTTTGGCTTCATTTATTTGAGCACACACCCCATAATCACGCTTGTAAATATACGGCTTTAAAAAGACAAGCTGCCATTTTCATCACGGCACTAACAAAGTGCATTTGAAATCACTGTGACTTCCCCTGAGCTCAGCCATCAGCGCGCACACAATACCAATCAGAAGAAAAAACTCTCCGCTTCAAATCTTGAAGCTTGACTACATTAATAATATTAATAAAACCTCGAATTGAATACGTGGGCTAAGAGGTGGGGGGAGAAAGTGTCTTGAAATCCTCTAAAGACATCCGTCTTTGTCTCTGACTCTTGTTTCTCTTTTCATTATTGGCTCATTGAAAGTGAAGGCTAATGACAAAATAGCAGGCTAATTCCTGTAATTATGTGTGTTTGTCAGAGGAAATTTGCGAATGACAGCGCTTTCTTTTTCTGATTTTTGAGCCAGAGGCTTCGGGGGTGGCATCGCTCCTCACAAAGTGTTCCCAGACAGGTCATGAATTAGTGAGGTGTACATGTAGGTGGCAGAAGACAAATAGCTCCCCTGAGGAATGCTTACACAACAAACCTAACCCCTGCTCATTAGCTTGGATTGCCACCAAGAACAATTCAGCATCAACACAAAGGTGAAGAATATTCAACGAGCACGCGGCTGCACAGTCGAGGCAAAAGAAAGAAAGAAATGTTCAAGTGTTTCACATGACATGTCACATAGGCTTTAATATCGGAGACAAAGCTGGAAGGAACCACTGAAGGGTTGAAAGGATTTCACCGTCTCCCCAAAGAAGACCCACGAAGAAAGCTTAAGTCTGTCTGACCTCCACAATAAAACTAGTTTGAATACCACAATATGTTTTGACCTTCATGATAGTAAATGGATTCAGCAGTGATGCAGGAGGAGGATGAACGAGGGTGAACCAGGGTGAACCAGGATGAACCAGGATGAACCAGGATGAACCAGGATGAACGAGGGTGAACCAGGATGAACCAGGATGAACCAGGATGAACGAGGGTGAACCAGGGTGAACGAGGGCGAACCAGGATGAACGAGGGTGAACCAGGGTGAACCAGGATGAACCAGGATGAACGAGGGTGAACCAGGGTGAACCAGGATGAACCAGGATGAACCAGGATGAACCAGGATGAACGAGGGTGAACCAGGATGAACCAGGATGAACCAGGATGAACGAGGGTGAACCAGGGTGAACGAGGGCAAACCAGGATGAACGAGGGTGAACCAGGGTGAACGAGGGCAAACCAGGATGAACGAGGGTGAACCAGGGTGAACCAGGATGAACCAGGATGAACGAGGGCGAACCAGGATGAACCAGGATGAACGAGGGTGAACCAGGATGAACCAGGATGAACCAGGATGAACCAGGGTGAACGAGGGCAAACCAGGATGAACCAGGATGAACGAGGGTGAACCAGGATGAACCAGGATGAACCAGGATGAACCAGGGTGAACGAGGGCGAACCAGGATGAACCAGGATGAACCAGGATGAACCAGGATGAACGAGGATGAACCAGGATGAACGAGGATGAACGAGGATGAGCCAGGATGAACCAGGATGAATGAGGATGAACGAGGATGAACCAGGGTGAACCAGGATGAACCAGGGTGAACCAGGATGAACGAGGATGAACCAGGTTGAACCAGGATGAACCAGGATGAACGAGAATGAACCAGGGTGAACCAGGGTGAACGAGGATGAACGAGGATGAACCAGGATGAACCAGGATGAACGAGGATGAACCAGGGTGAACCAGGGTGAACCAGGGTGAATGAGGGTGAACCAGGATGAACCAGGATGAACCAGGATGAACCAGGATGAACGAGAATGAACCAGGATGAACGAGGATGAACCAGGATGAACCAGGATGACCCAGGATGGACCAGGATGAACGAGGATGAACCAGGATGAACGAGGATGAACCAGGATGAACCAGGATGAACGAGGATGAACGAGGATGAACGAGGGTGAACCAGGATGAACGAGAATGAACCAGGGTGAACCAGGGTGAACCAGGATGAACGAGGATGAACCAGGGTGAACCAGGGTGAACCAGGATGGACGAGGATGAACCAGGATGAACGAGGATGAACCAGGATGAACCAGGATGAACCAGGATGAACCAGGATGAACGAGGATGAACCAGGGTGAACCAGGGTGACCCAGGGTGACCCAGGATGGACCAGGATGAACGAGGATGAACCAGGATGAACGAGGATGAACCAGGATGAACCAGGATGAACGAGGATGAACGAGGATGAACGAGGGTGAACCAGGATGAACGAAGATGAACCAGGATGAACCAGGATGAACGAGAATGAACCAGGGTGAACCAGGGTGAACCAGGATGAACGAGGATGAACCAGGGTGAACCAGGATGAACCAGGATGAACGAGGATGAACCAGGGTGAACCAGGGTGAACCAGGATGAACGAGGATGAACCAGGATGAACGAGGATGAACCAGGATGAACCAGGATGAACCAGGATGAACCAGGATGAACGAGGATGAACCAGGGTGAACCAGGGTGACCCAGGGTGACCCAGGGTGAACCAGGATGAACCAGGATGAACGAGGATGAACCAGGGTGAACCAGGATGAACCAGGATGAACCAGGGTGAATGAGGATGAACCAGGATGAACCAGGATGAACCAGGATGAACCAGGATGAACGAGGCCTGTTTAAACCTTCTCTGCTCATATTCAACAGTTTGAGAAGACAGCAGCTGCAGCGTTGTTACAAATCATACTCAATTTGTGTTTTCATAAATTCTCCACTTTTTTCACACAGATATAAATATGTTTTTACAATTGTAATGTTTTTTTTTTTCTCAAGGAAACATGAGGTTGAGGTGCGAGAGTAAAGTCAACATGTCTGCATGTCCACAGCAGCTCCATATTACACTGGAATATGTTGGGGATTAATAATACCTTTTATTAAACGGTAATATTCTCTCTGGTTGTTTGGTTGAGAGCAGGAAGGGGAACATGATGAGGAAGTTGGAAGGTTGTCAACACTTCGTCGTTATGAAGGTGAATCAACGTTTACATTCACTGAAAGATTTCAGAACTAAACGATGCATTTAAAATTCAAACAATCAGCTCTGAATTTAATCTGTCACTTTGATTGATGCTTTAATTTATATCAGATACACCTGAACACTTAATACACACACACACGCACGCACGCACACACACACACACACACACACACACACACACACACACACACACACACACACACACACACACACACACACACACACACACACACACACACACACACACACACACAGATGGTTGACTTTGTGTTTTTCCACGTTAATTTCTTTCCATCAGTTAGTCGACTTTGTTTTAATGAAGTCAGATTTAAAATATTCTTTCTCTTGTTGCAGCCACTGAACCTTTTGTTGGTTTTTGGTCTCAGATTGTTTCTTTTTCTCGATGAACAGTTTGATCCAACAATAAAATATTCTTCTGTTATGTTTGATGAAATGATGAACTGTTCCAATGTGGTTCAGAGATGAAAACGTTTAGTATAATCCCATCATGTCTGCTTTGCTTTAATTAGATCTTTTACGTTCTTTGTAAAGTTCTTCATGTTTCATGAAGTACCTGATGATCCTCCTTGAAACATCTGTATTATATTGAAACCTGTAATTGTTCATTGTGAGTCATTATTATTATTTTTATTAAACACGACAATAGAACTAATGAAGTTTGTTGTGAAGGAACACTGATAAATGGAGCTGAGGTTCAACAGAGTGAAACAGCTTTGATACTCAACAACGTGGCACTTTTCATTTTCTTCAAAAACAATCGAAAACATTGAATGTTGTAAAATGTATTTTACTCATCAGTCAATAAAAGTATTATTGTTGTAAATTTAAATATAATTTATATCATTGTCTTCTGAGTGAAATTAATGATTTGACACCCCCCCCCCTGTCAGTCAATCAAATGCAAGCATATCTTGGTTTCCTGCATCTGGGAGGGTTTATCAGGTTTTCTGACTTCACTCAGCAGATAATGTAAATCACTAAGATATTGGTAAGGACAATTGTGTCCTCCCCAAACATCGCTGGGGACATGTCCCCACTGTCCATATGCTGACCTCAGACAGAAGTCACAGAGAATCAGAAGAGTCCTGCTTGTCTGAACCCAGAAGCAGCAGCACAGAGAAGCTGTACTCCGTTGTCATGTTAGCTGTGGGAACTTTATTCTCTACATATACAGTATATATATATACAGTATACAGTATATATATATGTATATATATATATATATATATATATATATATATGTATCATTGTCTCCTGAGTGAAATGAATGATTTGGTGCGGAGGGATGGACATGTTGGTCTGTATGTATACGTGTATAGTACATATATACACATATATATACATATATATACCACCATCACCTCCACCATCATCACCACCACCACCACCACCACCACCACCATCCCCATCCCCATCCCCATCACCATCACCTCCACCGTCACCATCTCCATCTCCATCACCACCACCATCACCTCCACCATCACCTCCACCATCACCACCTCCACCATCACCACCACCACCATCACCTCCACCATCACCATCACCATCACCTCCACCACCATCACCATCACCTCCACCACCACCACCACCATCATCACCATCACCACCATCACCTCCACCATCACCTCCACCTCCACCTCCACCATCACCATCACCTCCACCACCATCACCATCACCATCACCTCCACCTCCACCATCACCACCACCATCATCACCACCACCACCATCACCTCCACCATCACCATCACCTCCACCATCACCTCCACCACCACCACCTCCACCACCACCACCATCACCTCCACCATCACCATCACCGTCACCTCCACCATCACCTCCACCATCACCTCCACCATCACCTCCACCATCACCATCACCACCTCCACCATCACCACCACCACCATCACCATCACCTCCACCACCATCACCATCACCTCCACCACCATCACCATCACTACCACCACCACCACCACCACCATCACCTCCACCACCATCACCATTACCTCCACCACCACCACCACCATCACCACCATCACCTCCACCTCCACCTCCACCTCCACCATCACCATCACCTCCACCATCACCTCCACCACCATCACCATCACCTCCACCACCACCATCACCATCACCACCATCACCTCCACCTCCACCATCACATCACCTCCACCATCACCTCCACCATCTCCTCCACCATCACCTCCACCACCATCACCATCACCTCCACCACCACCACCACCATCACCACCATCACCACCATAACCTCCACCTCCACCATCACCTCCACCACCATCACCATCACTACCACCACCACCACCACCATCATCTCCACCTCCACCATCACCATCACCTCCACCATCACCATCACCTCCACCATCACCTCCACCACCATCACCATCACTACCACCACCACCACCACCATCACCACCATCACCATCACCTCCACCATCACCATCACTGGGTGTAAACTGGGAGCAAAAGGAATTTGAAAAAAGTATAATAACTATAACACTTTTCATAAGATATAAGTTCTTCTGAGCCAAAGACTTTATGTTGATTGTGTTGCTAGGCAACAATTTTGATTTAATATTCCTGACAAGTATTACAGATACATTTTCTGTCATAACTCAGTCAGAAGAGAATAGATTGATATTTTACATTACTAATAATTATGACATGTTTTATTTCCCCGACTAGTTTAGTTTGACCCCGAAGGACATTTGATTGTATTCATGTTCTTTTCTGTCTACAAACTCATACAGTAGTTTTAGTACCTCGCAGACCGCCTCATGTTTCAGGGCTGAAACAGGAAGAAGAAACGGACATGTACATGTCACACATGTGGGTTTTAATCCAGTGGCACATGAAACGTTTATTGTGCGTGCATGACTCCTGCACATGTTCACTTCTACACACAACATTTTAGTTTCCAGTTTACTTCCATGGAGTTCATACAGCTCCATGTCAACGCTTGAGAATCCTGTTTCTCCCATAATGCACCAGCCTCCGTGACAAGCAACAACAACTCAGTCTGCCTCATTCAGTTAACACGAGCATCTGTGTGTGTGTGTGTGTGTGTGTGTGTGTGTGTGCGTGCGTGCGTGCGTGCGTGCGTGCGTGTGTGTGTGTGTGTGTTAAGTATTCAGGCGTACCTTTACACCTGAACACTTAAGAAGGTTACACAAATATTCAATTCAAACAAACAAATTCAAATGAACTTACATTCGCTCTGTTTTCAACCAGGAGAGGCTTCAACGAGCACAAAGTGTGTCGAGCTCCCTGTTACCGTCCCATGATTTCATTGGTTAGTCATGGAGCTCTGAACCCTGCCATTAACTAGAAGAGAGCGTGTATGTGGGAGGGCAGCCGAGGCGGCGACTAAAGGGCCACTTGGAGAGTTTGGGTCTCTCCAGATTGCCGTAGCAACCACTCTGCTTCATAGCTATTTGAGGGAAAATGGCCACACCTATCAAACCCTCTCACCCTGTCTCCACAGTCCCCTCCCCCTGACCTTGACACACACACACACACACACACACACACACACACACACACACACACACACACACACACACACACACACACACACACACACACACACACACACACACACACACACACAGCCGAGCTAAAAACAACCTTGCCCTGTGGAGGGTTGAGTGGCTCTCTACCTTCTCCTCTGTAAGAATAATACACTCACTGCGTAAATGTATTCTGGTGACTGAATAAGTGGCTGTGTTTAGTTTCATATTGCGCTGGGTGAATCACTGGTGGGGGTGTTGGAGGGGAACTAAATGAAAAAAGCTGTGAGTTTAAAGGAAAATTGTTCGTGTACGAGAGTTTTTGTAACCTACGAAGCAGAAGCTGAAACAACAGAGACAGTTTGCTGTTTTCTGTTTTCAGGTTCTACCTGGAGTCCCATCTGTTACCTGGGAAAACCAGGAGAAAATTCAATCGCACGGAGATCTTCAGAAATGGTCCAAATTTATCCCAACAGGACTTGTTCTAGATCCACATTCATCCTTCATTTTTCATTATAAATGATTATCAAACCATGACAAACTGTCAAGTATGCTGCAGTAATAATAACAATTTTTAATATTTTCAGCTGATGGATGAAACTCAATGAGTTGCAAAAAATATACACATAATTGGAAATAATTATAAACCAATATGTTTGCAATGAATTGTAAACCACCTATAATACAACATTTTAATTTACATTTCATGTCGCCTGGCAGACGTTTTTCCTGAGTTTGTTTATTTCTTCTGACTTAATCTAAAAAAAAAAAAACAACATTAAAATGATGTGCTTAGTTGTGCTGAGATGCTCTACAGATTATAGGAAAGATATTTGTGTTCATGGTCTTGTTCATCTGTTGTCCATAAAAAAAAGGATGTCCACTGATAGTCATCAGTGGACTTCCAACAAGATTTCTGAACTTTAACTTATTAAAGATGGACTCTGAAATTCATCGCAGCCATTCAAATCCTGTGAACTGATATATCAACAATGATCATCCTCAGGAACATGACCCGACTGATAAATGCAGTGCAGATGACTTATTATGACATTTTGGAAGATGCCTAATTTCTCACAAATATAATAATATACAGAGTGAACCTTACCAAAGGAGTGTGTTAATATGACATCATTTCAGCTGTTTTACAGTAGTAACTTTCAACTTGTTTATACAGCTTTTATAACCTTTTCTTCTTCTATTATTCTGTAACTGACTCATTCAAAAGAAAACATGAGAATTCTTTACATGTTTTTTCTACACCTTACCATCAGTCACAGTATAACTTGTTTTTATTAGCAATATATTAAAATGATGAGAGATATAAAATCTTGATGTCATTCATCACTGAATCCACTTGGTGGCAGTGTTACCTCACTTCAGTCCCTCATCCAGGAGGCTTCACGCTCAGAATGATAGAATGATGCCCTGCTTTTTGGTTTCCAGTTTCTAAAAGCAGAGCCTTCATCTTTCAGGCTCCTCTCCTGTAGAGCTGCTTCCTGCATCAGTTCAGGAGGAAACACCTCCTCTACATCAAGATGAGGTTTAAAACTTTACTTTGACAAAGTGTACAGTTACAGCTGGTTCAGCTGACCTCCAGCCCTCCCTGAGTTCTGCTGTTACAGGCCCAGGCTGCTGGGAGACCTCCCATGATGCACTGAGCTCCTCCTCCTCTTTCACTCTGTGCATTTATATGACATCATTACATCTCATTAACTTAATTCCTTCTCTCTCCCATAGTTTTATTTATTGTTTGTTGTCTCTCGATGCAGTTCTCCTTGCTGGCGTAGTTTTGTGTGTTTTTCTTGCAAGTGTCTCTGACCTTGGAGCTGCATGTTTGGTCTACAATTACTAACCGAACCTACAGTTTACTGTCTTGGATCTCCATGCTGTTCTTTTCTCTCTCCGCTCTCCCTTCACACCAACTGGTTGAGACAGAAGTTCGACCACCTCTGAGCCTGGTTCCGTCGGAGGTTTCATCCTGTTAAAAGGGACTTTGTCACTCACAGGGAACTGTTGAATTGTTGGATTCATTTTAAAATAGCAGTAACGTTCTGCTGTCAGGACTTTACTATGTTAACTACTTGGACTTGAAGTGAACTGAATCCAAGTAACAGTTTTCCACTTGGTGGTGTAGAACTGCAGGTGAAACTGGTCTTTAACACAGAACTGCATGGCTCTGGTGTCTGTGGTGGGACATTAAAGGCCTAACTCCACGACTAGATGATGCAGATGGAGTGCAGGACCGGGTTGATATACTGCCAGGTGGTGACTACTGGAATGAGCCACAGCTGTGCGAGCTGATTGAGGTGTGGTAGTGGGAGGTGACTGGAGGCGGGCAGTGGATGAAACCACAGACTCCAGACAGACCAGAACACAGAACACATGACAGACAAAAACAAACAGGGGAGCCAGGAAACATGAGGGCAAGGTGATCGGGGGTAACAGAGGTCAACCTCCAGAGTCCGGCTGAGTGCGTAGGGCATCACGCACATCGGATTCCACCTCCCAGGTGAGAGACCCAAGCACAAAGTAGGGCAGGGTAATAGTGTCTGGGTCGGGTTTCTCATCATCTGGAGCAAACTGACGGGAGAGGGCGTCGGGTTTGGTGTTCTTCTGGCCGGGTGATGGAGAAGATGAACCGCACGAAGAACAATGCCCAGCGTACTTGACGGGAGTTGAGACGTTTGGCTGTTTGGATATCCTCCAGGTCCTTATGGTCTGTCCAGACGATGAAAGGCACTGCCCCCTCCAGCCAGTGCCTCCCCTCCTCCAGGGCTAACCTGACTGCCAACAGTTCCCGGTTTCCCACATCGTAGTTTTGCTCCGCGGGGGAGAGCCGGCGAGAGAAGGCGGCGCAGGGGCGGAGCTTTGAGTCCAAATGAGGACATTGAGAAAGCACCGCCACTGCGCCCATATCCGAGGCATCCACCATCCACAATGATCTGGCGGCTGTCGTTGAGCTGGATGAGGATGGCTGCTGAGGCGAAACGTTCCTTGAGGCAAGGGAACTCTTGGTCAGCTTGTGGAGTCCATGTGAAAACCAATTTGGAGGGGCAGCCGTCTTGCTGTAATCACGAATGAATCGCTGGTAAAAATGATCAAAACCCCAAAACTGCTGGAGCCGTTCACAGGTTGAGGGGACTGGCCACTCAGTCACTGTCTTGACCTTCTCTGGATCAGTTCTGACCTGGCCTCTCACGATGTTGAAACCCAGGAACTGGACTGATGAAACGTGAAATTCCCATTTCTCGGCCTTGCTTTGCTCCAGAGTCTATCAGCGGCGACAGGGACAGAGGACCCGATGGCAAACAGAAGGTGGCTGGAAGGAGCAGGCGAGATGGGGAATTGTGTTGCTTCTGTGGTTTGCTCACCACTATCTCCACAGTTACTGGCGAACTCCCTCTTTTGGCCGAACGGGACATGACGGGATGAGGTATCCAGGCTTCCCACAGTAGAGACAGTCTCCAGACTTGAGGCGTCGTTCTCTCTCCTCAGGGGAGAGATGAGCACGGCGGAGGTGGACGGAGCAGCAGAGACAGGAGAGCGAGGAAAAACTGGGCTACTCTGTTGAAGTGGAACCGGAAGTGAGGAGCAGAGGACGCCTGGTGAGTTGGAGTGTGGGATCTGTAGTTCCTCTCCCTCCGACACTCTCTTAATCGATTATCCAGCATGATGGAAAGGGAAATCAGTTCATCGAGTGACTCTGGTTCATCCCAAACCACAAATTCACCTTCTATGGTATCAGAGAGACTCTGCAGGAAAACCTCCATCAGGGCTTCTTCATCCCAGCCAGAGTGTGCAGCCAGGATCGGGAAATCCACCGAGAATCCGGCCACACTGGATGGACCCTGACGGGGGTGAAGCAGGTTTTAACAGTATCACCGGCGTCGACCGGATGATCAAAAACTTTCTTCAGCTCCTGGACAAAATATGAGTGGGCGGTAGAGCCGTCTATGCGCCTGCTAAGCATGGTCTCAGCCCAGACCAGGGCTCTACTGCATAACAACCCCACCATGTATGCCACTCTGGCATTGACCGATGCAAAGGTGCGGGGGTGCTGGTTGAACACGTGTACACTGGAGCAAAAAAACCTCTGCACTTCCCTCGGGCTCCATCGTAGGGTTCCGGGGAGGGGACATAAGACTCAGGAGAAGGCGACGGTGGGCTCTGGAGAGGGTGGCTGGGCGGAGGAGAGGTCCTGCATCATGCAGCCAATCTGCTCCACTTGGGACCCGATGGACTGCTTAGAGTCCATCAGCTCCTGGAGCAGTTAGTGGTGTTGCCTCAGGAGCATGCCTTGGCTGGTGACTGCCCTCTGCAGGTGATCTGCAGGGGGTGTTGCTGCTGTGACCATGTGGTGGTGGTTGAACGGACCCAAACGCAGCACACAGCAGATGACTTGATATAACAACAGGTTTATTGTCAACACAGAACAGGAGAATAGTCCAGGGAATCGTGTGAACTCTGAGACAAGTCCGGGGTGGCTGAAAGCCAACTAAAGTCACTACCGACCTGGACCTCCAAAGGTCGAGGTAAGAACTCAGACAGAGTCCGAGGAGTAATTCTCACCGGAGTAGCTCAGGCCAGAGCAGGTCAGACCGGCGACCAGCTGAGGCAGGCTGATCCAAGCCGGGTGGTGTGACCGCCCCCGTGATCCACACCGAAGTAGCTTGGATCCGGGAAGGGTCGCACAGACGGCAGGCAGGTGATCTCCGAGGACCGATGCTGAGCTGGAGGGCTGGGCACCTGGTGATCTCCGAGGAACGACGCAGGGCAGTGGGCCGGGTCGGCTGTGTGGTTTCCCGTCGACCGACATAGGATTGCCAAGACTCGTCGACTGGTGATCTCAGAGGAACAACGCAGGACGGCTTCTACTCGCAGGTGATCTCCGTGGATCGACACTGGTCAGCAGGAAAGTACCACAGGGTCTAAGGCTGGCAGGCCTGCTGGTAGGACTGCAGCAGGCAGAGGACAGACAGTCAGAAACGAGAATGCAGAAATAAGTAAACGGACTTACTAAGGACCTGCAGCGTGGTACAAGGTGATCTGATGGAACGGACTGATGCAGGTGGAGTGCAGGACCGGGTTCATATACTGCCAGGTGGTGATTACTGGTTGAGCAACAGCTGTGTGAGCTGATCAGAAGAGTGGCAGTGGGAGGTGACTGGATGCGGGCAGTGGGAGGTGATTGGAGGCGGGCCGTGGGAGGTGCCTGGAGGCGGGCAGTGGGAGGTGATTGGAGGCGGGCAGTGGGAGGTGACTAGAGGCGGGCGGTGGGAGGTGACTGGAGGCGGGCGGTGGGAGGTGATTGGAGGCGGGCAGTGGGAGGTGACTGGAGGCGGGCGGTGGGAGGTGCCTGGAGGCGGGCAGTGGGAGGTGCCTGGAGACGGGCAGTGGGAGGTGATTGGAGGCGGGCAGTGGGAGGTGCCTGGAGGCAGGCAGAGGGAGGTGACTGGAGGCGGGCAGTGGGAGGTGATTGGAGGCGGGGCAGTGGGAGGTGCCTGGAAGCAGGCAGTGGGAGGTGACTGGAGGCGGGCAGTGGGAGGTGACTGGAGGCGGGCAGTGGAAGAATCCACACATCACACATGACAGACCAAAACAAACAGGGGAAGAGACAGGAAACGTGAGAAGAAGGTGATCGGGGGGAAAACACAGAGGGACAAGGTGGAGATCCTGACAGTGTTTGACGCATCCACGATTTAGAATTTGTATCATCCTGGAATAAACATCCATATTTGAGGTATGGCCTAATGTCACGGCTACAACTTCATCAGCTTTATTGGCCAAACATGTGAACACATACCAGGATTTTGACACTTTCTTTTGCTTCTGTCACACTTACCTTTTACCAAACTCCTTCAAAGTCTTCTCTACATATACAGTGTTACACGAGTTTGGACTGACATGGAAGCAAACTACAACCAATTGTTAGAAGCATACGACTGTGAGGCAGTGATTCTAGTTCACAGATAACATTCTTCTCTCAAATTGTTATGACTTTGTCATTTGGAAAGAAACATTTTGTATTAAAAACAAAGGCAGAATAGAAGTATCTTCACTAGTGGTGTGACTTATTTATTTCCACTGTGTGCAACTGTGACCACATTTCAGCCAATGTCACGGGCATCTGATTGAGTTGCAACCCAGTAAAAACCATGTCGCTGCAAATTTGGTGATTTTGAGTCAGATCATTTTCAGACTTTTATTCTCAGGGGAAAGTCTCCTCCTCTTTAGGTTTGAAAAACCAGTGGAGCAGCTTTTCTTTACTAATAAAAGGTTGACGTTTTAGAGATTTTCTCAAGAAAGAACACATTTATGTATCTTAACTGAACAGTCACTACTAAAAGAATACTTGACAAATTAAATGAATTTGATACATGAAAACTAAAATATTTAAATTTCCCAGTGGAGTAAGGATTTGAAGTTATGACTCCAGTATCTGTAGATACTGACCGTGGCTGTACATGTAAGGATCGTAAATGTTCCTTCTTCCCCAACTTTGCTTTCACGGTGGTTCTGGGCTGCTTTGGCTGCACAAAGTATGTACAAACTTGAAGAAGCTGAGCAGAAAATAAGCAGAAAACAAAGGAATCTGAAATACACATAGATTTTATTGGTGACAGTCTGACAGTGAATATCTAGCATGGATTGAAATGCATCCATTACTGTGGAAACTGCAAGAGCACAAGACATTGCAGTAACTGAAGATGAAAACAAACATGAACAGAACTTCTTTGCATTAACAGTAAAGGAGTAAAAGAACAAAGTGTACATTGTGTTGCAAGGAAGTGATCCTAACTACAAGCTGTAAAATCTTCAGAGTTATTGAATATTCTAGATAGTAGTAAGCAGATGCTTGTACATGATGCAAGCTGGCTAGATTGCTACTTCAAATCACTGACTTCGGCCTGACCGACCGAAATGTTGTCTCACGCACCGAGAACAGAAAGCTAATGTCTTCATATAGTTGTATCATAGTTTCAGGTATAAAGCTGCAACATAACAGTACCCTGTGCATCATATAATACTCCAGGTTGCACAAAATACACTGCAATTACTAACCAAGGAAGCAATAGAAAGAGTTTTATTAGATCCTTAATGTTCATCCTTTGTGAGCACAGAGAGGTGTTGAAGGAGTGACGGGTTATTAGGTTAGTTATCAGTAAAGTAGTCGTGTTAAGTGTCATCGTGATGAGCTGCCATCAATAATGAGAATAAACATCAACTCCATAACCTCAGAAAGGAGCCCAGACGGCCTCCAACACGGCTGAGAACACCATCATCACCACCACCATCATCATCATCGGTGGTTCACCTGGCCTTGGTGTATTAGTAAAAGCGATCAACTTGTTGTTTAGTCATTCCTATGTGACGCATGCGAAACATGCATTGCAGAAAGAGTGGCGCAGAAAGCAGAGGGCAGCGACGTCTGTGCAGCTCTGCACATCGACACTAAAAACCCTCATTCACAGTTTAAATAAAGGATTGAAGGAAATAGCTGTAAAACTGGTTGGAACCAAGACTTTTAGATCCAGATTAGATATAATCAAATACAATTGAATAACTAAGACCTTTAAAACAATGAAACACAAAATGACAGATATGTCTGTGGGGGTAGTGGATGAATACCTCAATGATCACGTAGTCTCTTTGTTCAGCCAGACAGCTGAAGCATTTGTAGTATTTATTGTGTGATATGTTCCCTCTGAAGAAGACTCACATCTGCCTCCTGGAGTTGTGTTAAGATATGGTGGCACTTTAAAGTGGATGAATGCAGCTGTAACTGACACAGCAGGAGGATTCTGCACAAGTTTGTGTCTGTGACAGAAAAATGTTTGTATCCCCTCGTCGAGGCAACGTATTCCTGCAGTGATCGTGAACTCTGACGGATTCAGTAAACTTAAAAGTGATCTTCTGAAAGAAACGTTTGTAACTTTGTGAAGCCGTCTGACAGTGATATGAACCTTACAGCAGCGCTCTGCAGCACCACCACTTCTGTCCCATTGTGAAGGAGCATGAAGTGAAAGATGGTCTGGTTAAAGGTGAGCAACCACTAACACCAGAGAGAAAGACAAAAGAGCTCTCGGAGAAAGGGAGGACCTGACGCAGTTATACCCAGATCTCCACATATGAATTCACACTGGGTCAATATGGAAGCAGTTACGATATCAGTACCTTCCAGTTTTATATGACACTCCTCTGTTAACTGACAAGAGACTACAAGAGAGCTCTTTACCATGAATGAAAGCAGACAAAAACCAAAGGCTGGAGTCACAACACTGACGGACCAAAATATTTCAGTAGAGATCAATAAAGATAAGAAAGAGCTCACTATATTTCCCTTTTAACGTCCTTTTCACTTGTTAAACATTTAAATGTAGCGATGGCTTTTGATTCCATACAGTTCTATTTAATCTTAATTATATTACATACCAGATCAAAACACAAGAACCTCTGCGACGGGCATGAAGAAGATGGAGACCCGACGATACGAAAACTCAGACAGAAACACAGTGAGAGGTGAGCGACCTTCTGCCTCACTCAGATGAGGCGAGAGGAGAGCAGAGAGGGAAAACAACAGCATAGAAAACAACAAACCATGAGCTATGAACCGGTGTGAAGCTCAGTGATTACGTTTGAACTCACACTGGGATATAAAGCTACGTATGGATCGGAGGGAGAAGACAGCTCTATGTTGTGAATGACAGGGTGAATATTGACATCATATTTTATTCAAACTAGGCACTCGTCTAAATATGACTTCATAATAATCTGGAGATTTTTACTTGTATGATTATTGCTGACTGTACCTCAATCTTTAACACAAATACACTTTCAGATATATCAGTGGCTCAAGTTATTATTAGTAGGGTGGACGTTATATCTTAATATTTGTTTCATGGTAATAAATCCTTCCAGGACTTATACTGAAGGATGGAAAACGGGACGAGACGCATCCACTCTGCTACAATGACAAAACTAATACCAGCACACTGGTCACAGAAATGCTTTTTAAGGACGGAGGTATTTAAGTTTCCTTAGTGATCGCAAAATAAGAGAAAGAGTAAGGCAACACATCCGATCTTCTACAGACACAACGGCCTCATGCTACAGCTGGTGAGAACACCCACCCACCCACACACCCACCCACCCACCCACCCACACACACACACACACACACACACACACACACACACACACACACACACACACACTCCCCCCCCCCCACACACACACACTCTTGGCTCTAATGCTGCTGAAACAACACTAAGAACCTGTACAATGTTTAAATATTGTATTTACATAAATAAACATCATCGTGTCGACTGGCCTGAACCTTTCACGTGCAATCACACTTGGATTCAAAATATTCACGTGGACGAGCGGCGTTCAGTCCACAGCTGCTAATCAGAAGCACAAACACACGAAGGCAACAACTAAGCGCATTAGATGACTGTTCGAGCCTTTCAGATTCAGCTCGCAGCTCTCTTCACATTCCTGGACTCAGATGTAACGCTGGATCAGTGAAAGGACCAGGCTCATGGCTTTCAATGATTTGGCCTATTAATTCGAAATTTGTTTCACCTGAAGACTTTCATCTTCTACCATCAACACTTTAACAGGACATCTTATCACGGATAAGTAATAAACAAAACCTGGTTCTAAATGGAGACAATATTTTTAAGGTTTGTTCTCCAGATTATGTAACTTGCATACTGTTATGTACAAGCAGAAATGATCTTTAAATAATGCCCGCCAGCAATCATTTTAATGTGGCAAATAGTTAGTTTGATTCTCCGTGTCCAGCCGATAAGCTGAATGAAATGTGAAGCACCCAACAGCAGACAGACGGGTTAGAAAGCAGCCAGTCAACACGGTGGAGCACCAAACCAGAGCTCAAAGGAAAATGAGTTGCATTCAACATTACTTGATATAAAAGCCGACGTTGCTGCGTTTGCTGGATGTGAACGTAAACTGTAAAAAGCATGAAGTGTAGGAACTGTCGGTCTCTCCGTGGCGGTTCACAGTCTGGACTCCGTTCGGCTGTTGGTCTCATATATTAACTGGAAGATAACATGAAGTAACTGTTCAGCCTAACTGTTCCTTTACCTTCAAACTCATCAGCCCTGAAACCAACTACATCAACCAAACGCCTCTTCAAGTGATGTCCACTGTTCCCCTGCTGCTGGTCGATGCCTCCGACCGCCTCAATCACACGTTTCCTGATGAGCGGATGGAACACGAGGAAGTTTCCACGCCTGGTAACAACAGTGGCTCTGCTAACTTTGAAATACAGTCTTTTGGTTAAGGACGGATTTTTGAAAACCAAACATCTTCCAAACAGCAGACAAAGCTCCTCCATTAGTTCTTCTAGTGCATCTCTCTTTTTCTTTATTCTCCATTTTTGAAAACACTGTTATGCTACCTGGCTAGCTAGCGAGTGTAGCGGCACATCAGTGGGTGGTGTGATTCTGTAAATGTACAATTATTAGTGTTGAAACATTGTTTGTGTCACGAACAGTTGTGTGCAATGCTGTTAAAGAAAGTTAGTTGTGGGTTAATAATGACTGCGTTATAAAGTTATAACACCAGTTAGTAAGAAAGGTGCACGGTCACCTGGATGGAGAGAAGATCTGTAACTTCACTAAACGTGTTTCCCTTTCAACTGTTACAGCAAATGTTTTGCACCAATATGGTGGTGAATGAAAACTTCATATCAAACATGAAATGAATGCAGGAGGAAGTTCAGAGAGCGGTTTACGTAAAGGGCTGAATTGAGCAGAACGACTGGTCTGGTCCTCAGAATCACCGCAGACTTACTGGAGAACATATCATTATACTTCATCTGAGCACTTTCTATACTTTTATGGAGAATCTAGACACTGCATAACTCAGCATCATTAACGATATACAATAATCTGCTGTGATATTAGATAAAGTGAAGCAGGTTAAGATGTATTATGATTAAATATTATGGAGAGAAACGAGACTCCAAATGGTCACAAATATGAATAAAACCTTGACTGGCATCTGATTTATCGATATATTTCCATTTCTAGGATGCTGTGTGGAGTCTATTGTTTGTGTTCTGATTGAAGGGGGACAGACAAAAAGAAAAGCATTCGTTTGTAGATCTGAAGACCACGAAAGAGTCTGAAAAGTCAACGTCATATCGGACGCATTTAACAATCTGTAAATAAATATCAATACCAACATGTGTTCGAAGTGATTGATATCTGTGTGGATTGAAAAATGCATTTGTGACGACCCGAAATTCTGCACAAATAGTTGCACACACATCTTATTTTTCATTTGTAGATTATTTCATAGAGATTTGATCATTTTGAGTCTAATTTCTCTCCGTAGAATATTACTCTGTATTTCTGCCGCGGACAGCCCTTCAAAATCTGCCCATTAAATATTATGTCTGAGGAGTGATGAAGCGTCAGCAGTGAATGAAGCAGTCAGGTGGTGTTGAAGCTGAGTCAGCAGGTTGGATGTGTCGGTGAGTGTGAACTCTGTCGAGCTGCTCAGGAAATGAACTGGTGACATAAAGTGAAGTTAAAGACCTAAAACACACCGACTGAACTTCTGCTTTTTACCACAACATGAGTTCAACGGTTGAACAGTTTGATTCCCACTTTAAACCCGACTGAGATTCATTAACATGAACCGCTCTCCAGTGGACACCCGGCTGTGTGTGTGTGTGTGTGTGTGTGTGTGTGTGTGTGTGTGTGTGTGTGTGTGTGTGTGTGTAAGCTGTATGTTTCCATGACGATGGGAACATTAACTCCATCATTGCCTACTTAATGGCTTAAAAAGTCGATGCTAGCTTTGACGGTGCGTCCGGTGGACACGTCCACGGCCATCGCCCGGATCTCCGTGTCACCGAACTGCATGAGCGTCTGGATCTCGCGGCGCGGCGCCGTGCTCTCCGTTCCGCTCACATCCAAACGAAGCGTCCCACACTTCCTGACGCCCGGCTCGCTGATGAAGCCCACGCTCTCCTTCTCCGAGCAGTAGACGTGGATGACGATGACCTGCTGGGAGGGCTTGGCCGGCGTGTAGCTCCGCTTCACCATCTCGCCCAGCGCCACCGACTGGTCGGCGGCGATGAAGGTGTCGAAGACGTCGGTGCACCAGCGCGTGCCGTCCTTCACCAGCAGCTTCTCCGCCGGGTGTTTCCCCTCCACGAAGCGATTGAGGACGCCCACGCCGTATGTGAGGGGGGAGCGGCGGACCTTGATGACGCTGGGGTCCAGGCCGAACAGCACGGCTCCTTTCAGGATGGTCAGGCCCACGTCGTGGGGGATGATGATGCGGCTGCGGCCCTGCAGCATGTTCTGGACGGCCTGCTGCAGCAGCGGTGACTCAGCAAAACCTCCCACTAAGAACAGGAACTTGATGTTGCAGACTTCCGGCTTGTCAAAGAGCTCGGCTGGAGGACGAGAACAGAATTAACATGTTTGATGGAAGCAGAGCATTCAGATACTAACGTGAACCTCCTGGCGTATTCAGGTTGTTGTTGTTGTTGTTTACAGGTAAACAGCAAATGGCAGCGTTCACTCTAATGAACAAAGACATTACGACCACCTGCTGGTGTTATCACAGAATAGAGTCTGAATATCTGAAACAGTTTCTGCTCTTCTACTTGTCACTCGTTGGCTGCAGCTGGTTTCATCTGACGGAGAAAACAATGAAACGTGTAACAAGAGGTTTCTCACGTTAACTTCTGTAAGGAAGTTTGAGATGTTGGTGATCAGTGTCTCGTCCTTTTGTTGGCTCAACAGATATTTGAAATGCTCAAAGGTAAGCTAACATATGTTTTTCATAAAATAATACAATTTTAAGTTTCAAAATTTGATATGATGTCTTTGTTCTATTTTCCATTAAATATGAGTTTACATGATTTACAAATCACCACAATCTGTTTTTATTTACATTTTACACAGCGTCCTAACTATTTTGGAAACGGGTTAGTAAATGTAAAAGGTTGTAGTTCATGTCAGGCTGTAAATAAATGCTCTTCTTGAACTGAAATCTTCTATATTTACAATTTAGTCAGAATCTTTGTCGGAATTTCTTTAACAGAAAAGATTTTGTGTGTTTTTCAGTGACTTCTTTATAAAGGAAAACAAAACAAGACACAAACATGAAAAAAAACAATGAAAAAAGATGCCAAAGTAGAATCCTCTGGTTTTTGGAATCTGAGATTTCTGCAGGTTAACTGGGTTTAGTAGGAGACCAGTCCTCTTCTTTCAAAGACTGAGCAACAAAAGCACATTAATTAGAACCTATTAAACTGTTAATGAGCTCAATCAAGTTCAAACTATTGTTTTTCATTAGTTACTTGCACAAGTTAAGAGTGATGACATAATGACTACCAGATTCATCTTTACAGCTGTGTAGCGATTGTTTTCTGTCATTTCACCAAAACCTGCAGTCATGTCATCACGACTGGTTCCACTTCAGCAGCTACAGGACTCGGTTGACCTTAAAGCTGAAGGACACTGTGTGTGTCTGTGTGTGTTGAGGTGATGGTGTTTTAAATGTGTCTTACTGAGATGCTGGATGATGTGGTCTATGGTGGGCTTAAAGAGGGAATTCATGGCGTCTGGATTCATCCTCAGCATCCCCTGAGACGACCACTTAACGAAGTCCACACTGGAGCGGAGAAAAGGAAATACGTTACCAGCAGCAATTCTATTCAATTCAACTGTACTTCCAACAACTCCTTCAGGCAGCTGATTGCACAGACTACAGATTAATGTTCGGATACCACGATAAAAACATCAACAAAAGCCTCCAGAAAACTAATAAGAAGGAGTGACTTTAGCTAACAACACCGAGATAACTGATGGACACATTTTATTCACTTTGGATTTGATGAGAGAAGTTGAATGGGAGTCTATGGAGCCGGAGGCTTTTTGGAGCCGACCTCTAGTGGCACTCGCTGGTATTGCAGCTGAAGACACTTCTGGATCAGAACCATTTTACAGACCTGAAGCTACGAACACTTTAATATCCAGTAAATGGTCTACACATACCCCTGATTGTAGTATATATAAGAGCCTATGAAAGTCTGCAGGTAACCATCGTGATCAGGGAGCTCAGCTAACCACGTCCTGACTGCAGCGTTACATTTCAAGTTCTAAGAAATAAATCTGTAGCTGTTAGTGTCAATAGGAAAAGGGTTGAAAAAGTCACCATGTTAATGTAATTTTAGTTTTTACAGCTTACCTTTTTTCAATGTTCTTGTTTGTCAGTATCTCTTATTCTGTTTCTGTATTTATGTGATTATAATACAACTGAATGTTGAAATCAAAGCAGTGCAGCTCTACCAGCTCCGATTCCTACAGACGCTCGTCAACATGTCCGGTCAGGGTTTCACCTCTCCTTCTCCGTCTGCACTCACTTGCTCTTGCGCAGGGCGTGCTCCACGCTGTGGCCCCTGAACTTCTTGTAGTAGTCGATGAAGGAGAAGGGCAGGTTGATATTGAGGGGATTGGTTCTGTCGGGAGTCGCTGCTCTCTTCCGAGACTCGAACGCGATCATCAGGTCCACCCAGGCGGCCGGCCTTTTTATCTTAAACTGGTCGATGAAATCCTGGCCGAAGATCTTACACAGCAGCTTCTCAAATTCATAGTCGATCCCGATGGACCCGTACGGGCCGCCTGGTACAAGAAGGTGTTGTGATTGTGAATCAAATACAAATATCAGCAATACAAGGAGTGATGTTTCACAGTCCTGTACCTGAGGCCTTGTAGAGCTCTTTTAGATGTCCCTCTGGGAGACGGATTTGATGGACAGTCAGGTCCACTGTTCCTCCTCCACAGTCCACCACCACATAACGGTCACCTGCACAAAGAAGTACACCAACATGGACCCAGTGTGCAGCATGTCAGGCTCAAGGCATTAAAAATGAATTCTAGCCGACAGCACTCGTTGCTCTGATAATGTCTCCTGTGGAAACTCACTGCTGTTTCCGGCTAGATTCTCTAGAGACCCTAAACATGACTCTGTGACAGCTTCTAGAACCAGAACACAGACAGACAGACAGCTGACCTACATCTGGACCAGCGCTGAGGTGAAGACAGCAGAGGATGTTAATGAGGTAAACATGGTGGACAGCAGCGGAGTTTAAACCTCAGATTATTCACACAGCGAAAACACACTCAAAGCCACCGTTATTATGCTGTTTTTTGGTGTTTTATTTGTCTTCTTGATATCCATTAAAATATATTTGTGTAGTTTTACATCCCTCTGGAGCTCCACCAGGAACAGGCTGTGTGTGTCTGTGTCATAAAGGTGCATTGATATCAAAGACACTCTCTCCTGATTGGCCCACCACAGATATGGTGGTGGTCAATTCAACACATGGGCCGACTGTATGCACAAAGTAAACAAAGTGCAGTCTCTTACAACTAGAAGTGTGTATACTCATAATTTAACACACAATATTCCTCATTCCAGTGATAAGACCACATTTCCCACAGTGTCTGGTCACTTCTGATTCTTTAGCTTGTTCTTTTTTTTTCAGGTAGCTATCAAGGAGGTTTTTTTGCTGATGAGAGAAAAGGGAGCAGAGGTGTGCTGATTGTTAATGAGGAGTTATTTTTGTTAATAAAGTGAGGTTTGTTTGGAAAGAATACTTTCAGCAGAGCTTCTGTTGACAACATTTATGCATAAAAATCATGGTAATTTTGCAAAATTGCAAGGCCTCGCAAATATTGTGGAGATTGCTTGAATTCACTTTGATTATTGCGATCGCTAGATGGCAGTTCCCTGGAGGGACTGATGGAAAACACTCTGAAACTAAAACCATTATAAAATATTGATGTTTTTCTTTAAGGACTGAAGAAGCGGGAGATGGATGTCGTAGGGACACGCATGACCTCAGTAGATTGTATTTAAAGATCAGTAGAACAACTGAACACAATGAAATACAACATGGAAATTCGAAAAAAGACTAAATGAATGAAAAAAATATAACCATTCATGCTTTTCTGTAAATATTGATGTTTCTTCAATTTCAGTTCACTTCAGTTTCAGTTACATTAAACTGCCAAATCACATCATGAGTCATCTCAGGGCACTTGACAGAGTAAGGTTGAGACTTGACGGTGTTAAAGCTCTATTTCTATAAAACTGGTGCATTTAAATCTAGCATCTAATGTGACAGACTGAGAGCATAGAAAACAGCAGGAGCAGTGACCCTAAAGAAAAGGAAAAGGAAGTCAAAACAGATGAGTAAAAGAAGAGAAAGACTCTACCTTCTTCCAGCTCCGACCAAAGCTCCCCTACGACATTTTCCACCAAAAAGGTGCGGCTCTGCCGGTTGCGCCGAACATGTTCCTTAGCTGCTTGTTAACAGAGAGAGAATGTTGTGGTGAGTGGGATGAAGGCGTGAGGCTCTGCTGTGTGAAGCTGTGTGGCTCATATACAGCGGTGAGTTAAGCAAGCAACAGGCTGAGGTGCACATGTATCTCCAGTACACTGTGAGCAAGTCTCCTTCCTATGAAGTCAATTTGTAATAGATATTTCCAAGAACAGCTTAATTAAAATAAGCATTAATTGGATCATTAGCCGGTTTATTTGAAAACACTATCAGAAGTTTTTAAAATGAATTAAAAAATCCAAAGCCGAAATCTTCCATCCACAGTATTCAGACCTTTTGCTGCGGTGCCGGCTGTGTTCAGCTGCATCCTGTTATAATAATGCTTCAGGTGTATCTACAGCTGGATCGGAGTCTCTGCCAAAGTCCATTGACTGGACACCGTTTACAAAAGCACACATAACCCACAAATAAGTAAAAACTCAAGTCAAGAAATTCAAAGAACTCTGTAAAACACCATGATGAAACTTAGTGAAGCATCAATAAGGTATAAAACTATCTGCAATGCTTGGCGTGTTCCCAGGAGCTCAGTGACCTCCATAGTTATCAACTCAAAGACCACCAGGACTTTTCTTCAAGTTGGCCGTACAACCCAGGTCAGTAGAGTAAAACGTCCCTCGATCAGGGAGGTGACCAAGAACCAGATGATCTTCCGATTAGAGCTTCAGAGAACCTGCTGGAAGGTTCTCCCGACCTCAGCAGCCCTCCATTAATCAGGCCTTATGGTGGGGGAACTTCGCAGACGCCACTTTAAAAAGGTACGAGGTATGACGGGCCAGTTGGACTTTGTCGAATAGAATTGAAAGGACTCTGATAGCATGAGGAAAAAGTTTCTCTCATCTGATTAAACAAAACTTAAACTCTTTTGGCTCCAAGCAGTACGTCTGGCAAACACCTCGGACCGCTCATCAGCTGGCGGGTATCCTCCCTACAGCACGGTGGTGGCAGCACTACTCTATGTGGATGTTTCTCAGCAGACTGAACGGAGAAACTGGTCAGAACTGAGGGAAGAATCTCTGAAATCAAATACAAAGAAGTCGTTGAAGAAAACTGCTCCAGAGTGCACGCAACCTGAAACGGGAGCGACAGTTCATCTTTCAACACAACAGTGGACTGAAGCGTCCAGACAATGCCAGAGTAGATTGTGGACGAGTCTCTGACTGTCCTTGTGTGTCGCAGCTAAAGCTCAGACTTAAACCCAACACAACATCTGTGGAGAGACCTGCAGATGGCAGTTCACAGACACTGGATCAGCAGGAAGACTGAGATAAACCCAAATCTAGGTGTGCAGAGGTTGCAGAGATTTATCCAATAAGAATCAATGATGAACCGGTTGCCAAAGACGGTCCGACAAAGTCCTGAATTAAGTGTCTGAATACTTTTGTAAATGAAAAATGTTGGTGTTTGATTTGTGTGATAAACTGGTAAACATTTATAAGACCAACTTTTCTCTTTGTTATTGGTTATTAATGATAGACCAATGAGATAAAAAAAACAAGAAGATAATTTTCTACATTTGAAATGAAAATTACAACACAATAAGTGTTCTGAACGTGTCCTGAAGCAAGTAAACATCAATACAAGGATGCAGACGAAGCCTCCAGGATAATCTGCCACAAATTATGACCCACCAATCATGTTGCTTACTGTGTGAACATGCAGTGAACACTGGAAGATGCTAAAAGTGAATCAACTGCATCTGCTCAACACAACTCATCCATCATCATCTCGGCATGCTGCTTCATTAACTGACACAAACCTAACAGGAAGTTAACTTCAGTTTAAAGCTTGAGGAGTCAGTCGAAGGTGGTTTAGATTACAAAAACTGTTCATCAAAAATCTCTCCCAATGTTTTTACAACCACAGTCTACCACTCCTGTTTAACCCGGAGGGCAGTGGAGTCATGTGAGCAGAGGAAGGCCTGTAAGAGGGACATTTCCTCTGAAACAAAGGAAACAATACAGAGAAGGAAGGGCGACTCTCCAACTCTCATTAGTGGGGCAGAAGGCATGAGAGAGGTCTACCGGTACCATGACATCAGTCCATCATGACATCAGTCGATCATTACATCAGTCCAACATTCAGCTCCATCATTACATCAGCCCAACATCCAGCTCCATCATTACATCAGTCCAACATCCAGCTCCATCATTACATCAGTCCATCATCCAGCTCCATCATTACATCAGTCCATCATTACATCAGTCCAACATTCAGCTCCATCATTACATCAGTCCATCATTACATCAGTCCAACATTCAGCTCCATCATTACATCAGTCCATCATCCAGCTCCATCATTACATCAGTCCAACATCCAGCTCCATCATTACATCAGTCCATCATTACATCAGTCCAACATTCAGCTCCATCATTACATCAGTCCATCATTACATCAGTCCAACATTCAGCTCCATCATTACATCAGTCCATCATCTAGCTCCATCATTACATCAGTCCAACATCCAGCTCCATCATTACATCAGCCCAACATTCAGCTCCATCATTACATCAGCCCAACATTCAGCTCCATCATTACATCAGTCCAACATTCAGCTCCATCATTACATCAGTCCATCATCTAGCTCCATCATTACATCAGTCCAACATTCAGCTCCATCATTACATCAGTCCATCATCTAGCTCCATCATTACATCAGTCCATCATTACATCAGTCCATCATCTAGCTCCATCATTACATCAGTCCAACATTCAGCTCCATCATTACATCAGTCCAACATTCAGCTCCATCATTACATCAGTCCATCATTACATCAGTCCAACATTCAGCTCCATCATTACATCAGTCCATCATCTAGCTCCATCATTACATCAGTCCAACATCCAGCTCCATCATTACATCAGTCCAACATTCAGCTCCATCATTACATCAGCCCAAAATTCAGCTCCATCATTACATCAGTCCAACATTCAGCTCCATCATTACATCAGCCCAACATTCAGCTCCATCATTACATCAGTCCATCATCCAGCTCCATCATTACATCAGTCCATCATTACATCAGTCCAACATTCAGCTCCATCATTACATCAGTCCATCATGTAGCTCCATCATTACATCAGTCCAACATTCAGCTCCATCATTACATCAGCCCAACATTCAGCTCCATCATTACATCAGCCCAACATTCAGCTCCATCATTACATCAGTCCAACATTCAGCTCCATCATTACATCAGTCCATCATCCAGCTCCATCATTACATCAGTCCAACATTCAGCTCCATCATTACATCAGCCCATCATTACATCAGTCCAACATTCAGCTCCATCATTACATCAGTCCAACATTCAGCTCCATCATTACATCAGTCCATCATTACATCAGTCCAACATTCAGCTCCATCATTACATCAGTCCAACATTCAGCTCCATCATTACATCAGTCCATCATCCAGCTCCATCATTACATCAGTCCAACATTCAGCTCCATCATTACATCAGCCCAACATCCAGCTCCATCATTACATCAGCTCAAAATTCAGCTCCATCATTACATCAGTCCAACATCCAGCTCCATCATTACATCAGTCCAACATTCAGCTCCATCATTACATCAGTCCATCCAGCTCCATCATTACAGCTCCATCATTACATCAGTCCAACATTCAGCTCCATCATTACATCAGTCCAACAACATCCAGCTCCATCATTACATCAGTCCAACATCCAGCTCCATCATTACATCAGTCCAACATCCAGCTCCATCATTACATCAGTCCAACATCCAGCTCCATCATTACATTCCACATCCAGCTCCATCATTACATCAGTCCATCATCAGCTCCATCATTACATCAGTCCATCATCCAGCTCCATCATTACATCAGTCCATCAGTCCAACATCCAGCTCCATCATTACATCAGTCCAACATTCAGCTCCATCATTACATCAGTCCAACATTCAGCTCCATCATTACATCAGTCCAACATCAGCTCCATCATTACATCAGTCCTCCATCCAGCTCCATCATTACATCAGTCCATCATCCAGCTCCATCATTACATCAGTCCATCATTACATCAGTCCATCATCCAACTCAGCTCCATCATTACATCATCATTCCATCATTACATCAGTCCAACATCAGTCCAACATTCAGCTCCATCATTACATCAGTCCAACATTCAGCTCCATCATTACATCAGTCCAACATTCAGCTCCATCATTACATCAGTCCATCATCCAGCTCCATCATTCAGTCCATCATCCAGCTCCATCATTACATTCCAACATCAGTCCATCATCAGCTCCATCAGCTACATCAGTCCAACATCCAGCTCCATCATTACATCAGTCCATCATCCAGCTCCATCATTACATCAGTCCAACATCCAGCTCCATCATCAGTCCATCATCCAGCTCCATCTTACATCAGTCCAACATCCAGCTCCATCATTACATCAGCTCCATCATTACATCAGTCCAACATTCAGCTCCATCATTACATCAGTCCAACATCCAGCTCCATCATTACATCAGTCCAACATCCAGCTCCATCATTACATCAGTCCAACATCCAGCTCCATCATTACATCAGTCCAACATCCAGCTCCATCATTACATCAGTCCATCATCCAGCTCCATCATTACATCAGTCCAACATCCAGCTCCATCATTACATCAGTCCATCATTACATCATCCAGCTCCATCATTACATCAGTCCATCATCCAGCTCCATCATTACATCAGTCCAACATCCAGCTCCATCATTACATCAGTCCATCATTACATCAGTCCAACCATCAGTCCATCATTACATCATCATTACATCAGTCCATCATCCAGCTCCATCATTACATCAGTCCATCATCCAGCTCCATCATACATCACATCAGCTCCATCATTACATCAGTCCAACATCAGCTCCATCATTACATTCCAACATTCAGCTCCATCATTACATCAGTCCAACATCCAGCTCCATCATTACATCAGTCCATCATCCAGCTCCATCATTACATCAGTCCATCATCCAGCTCCATCATTACATCAGTCCAACATCCAGCTCCATCATTACATCAGTCCAACATCCAGCTCCATCATTACATCATTACATCAGCTCCATCATTACATCAGTCCAACATCCAGCTCCATCATTACATCAGTCCAACATCCAGCTCCATCATTACATCAGTCCCATCATCCAGCTCATCATCATTACATCAGCTCCATCATTACCAGTCATCCAGCTCCATCATACATCAGTCCACATCAGTCCATCATTACATCCAGCTCCCATCATTCCATCATCAGTCCATCATCCAGCTCCATCATTACATCAGTCCAACATCCAGCTCCATCATTACATCAGTCCATCATCCAGCTCCATCATTACTCCATCATTCAGCCCATCATCCAGCTCCATCATTACATCAGTCCAACATCCAGCTCCATCATTACATCAGTCCAACATCCAGCTCCATCATTACATCAGTCCATCATCCAGCTCCATCATTACATCAGTCCATCATCCAGCTCCATCATTACATCAGTCCAACATCCAGCTCCATCATTACATCAGTCCATCATCCAGCTCCATCATTACATCAGCCCATCATCCAGCTCCATCATTACATCAGTCCATCATCCAGCTCCATCATTACATCAGTCCATCATTACATCAGTCCAACATGCTGCCATCATCATTTGCAGTTTCCTCCCAACACAGTTTAAAAACATGGTTTTCAACTGAAGTTATTCAGTAAAATGTTTTGACAATCCTTCATTTTAGGAGGGAAAATACTAAAAAAGTGTATTTTTTTAATGTTCATGTACGTTTCTCCACACTAAAATGATTAGAGGTGAACTTCTAAACATCCATTTAGTTTGTTGGTACGAACATGTGTGTCGCTGGTGTTCCAGAAAACCTCTTTAACAACTGAAAACATGAGAAAGCATATTCACAGCTAACAACCAAAAAGAACCAATAAACAAATGAAAACATTAAGTAAGGGTCATTTTCTATTAACATTTCTGTCTGCTTTAGACAACAAAACTAATTTATTTTGTTTGCATGCAGGTGATTAAAAACTGTGTTTGTCACCAAAAATAAGATGAAATATAAAGTAAACCTTGTAAATTCTCATTTTTGGTGGTGATGAACGAAAACCTGACAACAAACCAAAGTGAAGGTGGTTTTCACTGTTGCTGCTTTAAAGTGTCAATTTAGTTTCAGCTTTCAAATGTATCTGTATGTTTCTGCATTGTTAAAATGTTTCCAGTTTTAGTTTCCAGTGGCAGAAAAATAACAGAAGTGACTGAATAATGACAACAATGTTAAGACTAAGAATGTAGCAGATTCCCTTTGGTCAAATGTCATTTATGGTTTATTAATAACCAGGTAATGAGCTGAACCTTTGAGCCCGGCAGGAGGCGTCTCCACGTGTCAGTCACAGCTACACCGACTCTCATGTCACCAGCACTAATTATAGCAACACCAAGCTCAGCTGTATTTCAGCTTCTCTTCTGTACAGTGAAAGGAAGCGCTGACGCACCGTCCATCTTCACATAGTCTAATTGTTAGCCAATTTAGTACATTAATGAATGCACAAATTGTTAGCCAATTTAGTACATTAATGAATGCACACTACTATAATGCTTGTTTTCACAGTAATAATCAATGATTGAATCGCACATTATGAATCGTGTTTTTTTGTATAAAGCTAAAAAAAGAAGCAAAAGCAAATTGAAATGTAACAGTTTAAAAAAAAAAATGAAATGTGTTTTTGAACCTTCATGCATTTGGTGTCTGAATTTGAAAAGTAAACCTTGTTACCGTGGCCTGGGGACTCTATGGAAAACAGCAACATTTAACAGGAGGAGAAACAGTGTTACAATGATACAATGTTGCCATTTGGAGTCATGAATGAGAAACTATAAACAGCCACAGATAAATCAGAATAAAAGCAGAGACCTGTGTTTGATTACTGATACATAAAACAGTCACAGATGATAAGTCAGCTTATCATCTGTCAGTCACTGTATGAAATCATCATCTTGGAATTAGACCAATCAGCACCACTGATGTCAGCGCTGATGGGACGTACCTTGGGTCATTCCGCTGCCCACGTTGTCGGTGGGGCTGAAGCCGTTCTGGGTGGTCAGGGTGTCCAGGTCCACCATCTGGTGGAGACGGAGCTTACGGCAATAGATCGAAGCTGCCTCGGGCTCTAAGGCGATGATCAGCTGCTCTGGGTTTTCCCGGGGAACCAGACCAGACTACACAAAGGTAGAAAACAAACAGGATAATCTGCATCTGCTCCAACAGAACATGGAACTGATTTTAAATCAGTCTTTAACCAGCTTCATGTCTGAAGCTGAGATGACTTTGTTTTGGAGTCGCTGACTCAAAACAGGGCGGGATACTACGTCCCGCCCATCGATAGCTGTAACCTGACTGCACCACTGGCCTGTCAATCAAACAACTTCTTGAATCTTCTTTTCTAATGAATGAGGGATTATTTTCAGATGGACCTCCAGAAAACTAAGAAGAAGGAGTGACTTTAGCTAACAACACCGAGATAACTGATGGACACATTTTATTCACTTTGGATTTGATGAGAGAAGTTGAATGGGAGTCTATGGAGCCGGAGGCTTTTTGGAGACGACCTCTAGTGGCACTCGCTGGTATTGCAGCTGAAGACACTTCTGGATCGGAACCATTTTACAGACCTGAAGCTACGAACTCTTTTATATCCAGCCTGTAGTTTAATATCCAGTCTGTGGTTTTATATCCAGTCTGTGGTTTTATATCTAGTCTGTAGTTTTATATCCAGTCTGTGGTTTTATATCCAGTCTGTAGTTTTATATCAAGTCTGTAGTTTTATATCCAGTCTGTAGTTTTATGTCCAGTCTGTAGTTTTATATCCAGTCTGTTTTATATCCAGTCTGTGTTTTATATCCAGTCTGTAGTTTTATATCCAGTCTGTGGTTTTATATCCAGTCTGTAGTTTTATATCAAGTCTGTAGTTTTATATCCAGTCTGTAGTTTTATGTCCAGTCTGTAGTTTTATATCCAGTCTGTTTTATATCCAGTCTGTGTTTTATATCCAGTCTGTAGTTTTATATCCAGTCTGTTTTATATCCAGTCTGTATTTTATATCCAGTCTGTAGTTTAATATCCAGTCTGTGGTTTTATATCCAGTCTGTGGTTTTATATCCAGTCTGTAGTTTTATATCCAGTCTGTAGTTTTATATCCAGTCTGTAGTTTTATGTCCAGTCTGTAGTTTTATATCCAGTCTGTTTTATATCCAGTCTGTGTTTTATATCCAGTCTGTAGTTTTATATCCAGTCTGTGGTTTTATATCCAGTCTGTGGTTTTATATCCAGTCTGTAGTTTTATATCCAGTCTGTAGTTTTATGTCCAGTCTGTAGTTTTATATCCAGTCTGTTTTATATCCAGTCTGTGTTTTATATCCAGTCTGTAGTTTTATATCCAGTCTGTTTTATATCCAGTCTGTGGTTTTATATCCAGTCTGTAGTTTTATATCCAGTCTGTAGTTTTATATCCAGTCTGTAGTTTTATGTCCAGTCTGTAGTTTTATATCCAGTCTGTTTTATATCCAGTCTGTGTTTTATATCCAGTCTGTAGTTTTATATCCAGTCTGTGGTTTTATATCCAGTCTGTGGTTTTATATCCAGTCTGTGGTTTTATATCCAGTCTGTAGTTTTATATCCAGTCTGTAGTTTTATGTCCAGTCTGTAGTTTTATATCCAGTCTGTTTTATATCCAGTCTGTAGTTTTATATACAGTCTGTAGTAAAAACTATCATGTTTAGAGTTGTGTGTTATGAAAAATGAATCCGTAACGTGGATTTTGTGTTGTCATCTCCAGTAAAGCTGAATAGTTTGATGAAGATACAAAGAGCAATGAATGAACAATAAGCATCTCAGTTGATATAAGCAAACTGAAATCTGTGTTTCTACAGATTCCAACAGGAAACTACAGCTACTATAAATAATTTGAATATCCAGTCTCAGCAGTGACATTATCTCAGAGAGAGCTGTTTTTTTTTTTTTTTTAGATTTATTTCAGTTTCTTCTTTTCCTTACTTTCCTTCTCGGCTCCTTTCAAAGTGAACTTTGCTTGAAGAAATCCTGTTTTTATTGTTTGAGGACCAGAGTAGAACCAGAGGTTGGTGCTCAGGGTGGTTGAACAAAGAGGACTGGGATTGTGTCATCACCCCTGGAGAGCTGTAAGGGATTATGTGATCAGAGGAGGAGGAGGAGGAGCAGGAGGAGTTACAGTATCCCTCACTCATTTCATCACCACCTCTCCCTCTCTCCTCCAAGAGCAGCCAATCAGATGAATCCTGCCTGATGCTGAGTCACTGTACATCCTCAGTTCTGCTCTCCTCCTCCCTCACTGAGTTTTGATCATGACCTCTCACCGTCAGCTCCCTGCTCCTCCTTCCTGCTCCTCCCTGCCTCCAGCACCACTGCAGACAGCAGCTAACAGCCGTCCTCCTTTTTTACTGCTCCTGCCCTCATCTTTACCCCCTCGTGTCTTCCTCATCTTTATAGCCCCCCTCCTCCCCCTCCCTATCTCTGGTCTCATGCCTCCGTCTTCCCTGCAGACACACCCATCACTTACACTGATGCTCTGTAGAAACACACACACACACACACACACACACACACACACACACACACACACACACACACACACACACACACACACACACACACACGTTTCCTCCGTCACTTACACTGACGCTCTGCAGAAACACACATACACACACACACACACACACACACACACACACACACACACACACACACACACACACACACACACACACACACACACACACACACACACACACACACACACACACACACACACACACACACACACACGTTTCCTCCGTCACTTACACTGACGCTCTGCAGAAACACACACACACACACACACACACACACACACACACACACACACACACACACACACACACACACACACACACACACACACACACACACACACACACACACACACACACACACACACACACACACACACACACACACACACACACACACACACACACACACACACACACACACACACACACACACACACACACATACACACACACACACGTTTCCTCCGTCACTTACACTGACGCTCTGCAGAAACACACACACACACACACACACACACACACACACACACACACACACACACACACACACACACACACACACACACACACACACACACACACACACACACACACACACACACACACACACACACACACACACACACACACACACACACACGTTTCCTCCACCACAGCTGCAGGTCTCTATATGTGGTTCTGTAGTCTATGCAGTAGATCAGATCACCTTCTCTCACCACATAAACATCATAACTACAGTTCAAAGCTGGAGTCCAGAAACCACAGTGAGTGTGAAGATGTGACCGCAGCTCCTCTTCCTACCTTGTAGGCCGCTTCCCTCATGAACTGCTTTGCAGGCATTTTCCAGATGGCAGGAACGGTGATCACCCATCTCACGTCGTTGTTGTCAAACTCTCCACCTGTCTGGTCACTCAGCTCCTGTTAGAGGAGGATTGAAACACACCATTAGTTAGTGCTTAGTGTCACACGGTGCGCTCAGACCACCATGGTTGCATGTTTCTGGGTTCAGATGACATCACTGCTTGGTCTTATGATCGAAACTCTTTCTGTAATCACTTAGTTCCTCGAGATAATGTTGTCTTGGTCTCCAGCACCACTGTGAGGAACCTTGGAGTCCTCTTTGAGGAGGATTTGTCCTTTAGACACCTGATGAAACAAGTCTCCAGAACTGACTTCTTTCATCTAGAAAGAACATCTAGATAAATCTTATCGAACCACATCATCCTGACAGATCTAATAGAACCACATCATCCTGACATATCCAATAGAACCACATTATCCTAACATATCTAATAGAACCACATCATCCTGATAGATCTTATAGAACCACATCATCCTGACAGATCTAATAGAACCACATCATCCTGATAGATCTTATAGAACCACATCATCCTGATAGATCTTATACAACCAAATCATCCTGACAGATCTAATAGAACCACATCATCCTGACATATCTAATAGAACCACATCATCCTGATAGATCTTATAGAACCACATCATCCTGACAGATCTAATAGAACCACATCATCCTGATAGATCTTATAGAACCACATCATCCTGACAGATCTAATAAAACCACATCATCCTGATAGATCTTATAGAACCACATCATCCTGACAGATCTAATAGAGCCACATCATCCTGACAGATCTAATAGAACTACATCATCCTGACAGATCTTATAGAACCACATCATCCTGACAGATCTTATAGAACCACATCATCCTGACAGATCTTATAGAACCACATCATACTGACAGATCTTATAGAACCACATCATCCTGGCAGATCTTATAGAACCACATCATCCTGACAGATCTTATAGAACCACATCATCCTGATAGATCTTATAGAACCACATCATCCTGACAGATCTTCTCTCTCAGCCTGCTTGTGGTTCCCAGTTTCCAAAAGTAGAATGGGAGGCAGAGCTTCAGTTTTCAGGCTCCCAGTTTGTGTTCAGGAGCAGAAACCCTCTCGTGTTTTAAGGTTCCACTCAAAACTTTTCTTTTTGATAACGTTTATAGTTGGAGCTGCTCAGGTGAACCTGAACCATCCTGCAGTTCTGCTGTTATAGACCGAGGCTGCTGAGGGACCTCGTATTACACTTAGCTTCTTTCACGCTCTATAACTCGTATCTCATCATCACATCTCATTAACTTCATGCTTCTTCTCTCCCATAGTTTCTTCTTATTATCTGTTGTCTCCATTCAGTTCCTTCGCTTGTGTAGTTTCTGTTCTTTCTTTTGCAGATGTCCCATCATGGAGCTGCATGTCTCTGCTCTGTGATTGTCCACCAACAGTTCATGTCTTGTATCTCTATGCTGTCCTTTTCTCTCTCTGCTCTCCTCTCACCCCAACCAGTCGAGGCAGATGGCCGCCCACCTCTGATCCTGGTTCTGTTAACAGAAGCTCCGCCCACCTCTGATCCTGGTTCTGTTAACAGAGGCTCCGCCCACCTCTGATCCTGGTTCTGTTAACAGATGCTCCGCCCACCTCTGATCCTGGTTCTGTTAACAGATGCTCCTCCCACCTCTGATCCTGGTTCTGTTAACAGATGCCCCGCCCACCTCTGATCCTGGTTCTGTTAACAGATGCTCCGCCCACCTCTGATCCTGGTTCTGTCAGAGGTTTCTTCCTGTTAAAGGGAGTTTTTCTTCCCTCTGTTGGAGGTTTTTCTCCCTTAAAGAGGAGTTTTTTCCTCCTAGCTTATGTGGGAATTATTGAATTGTTGAATTGTTGGTTTCTCTGTATAATATTGTAAAGTCTTGCTGGAAGGACTTTAATGTGTTAACTGCCATGAAATAACCTGTGTTGTGATTTGGCGCTACATAAATAAAGTTGCATTGAATTGAATTACTGAGCGATTCATAATGTCACAAAGAACCATCTTCTCTGCTCAGAAACATTTGTTTCTTATAACTCACATATTGAGAATAGAATATCAACCAAAGGAAAACAGACATGTTTTACCTTTAGTGCTTGCTCCTTAAAGAAGGCCAACGCATACGCAAAGATGTCCAGAGCTTTCACTCGTTTCCCATTGGCTGCGTGGAGGTCGGTGTCGATGGAGAGATTCTGGTCGCAGAACAAAGATGTCAGAGTTAGAGGTACATGAAAGGAGAGCCGGACATTCAGGACTCCTTCAACCAACCATCACATCCACGTACCTCCTCAGCCAGCAGACAGACTGTCAGTGAGCTCATGGTCACCAGAGGAGGAATCCTGAGCTTTTGATTGGTCCGTCACTAAGCTTTGGTCTTGACTTCTAATTGTATATCTTTATTGTTGTTAACAAATCCCAAATACTGAACACTGTAGTTTGTATCAAGTGTTATTTTGATGGGGACTATTTTCAGCAGCGGATATTTTGGGAAGCAGGACAGCGTGTGTTCATGGTGGTGAAGTAACATTTCACCCAGTTTCACAGAGTCAGAGATGTGGTTCGGAAATAATAAATGGAGCTCTGAGGCTGAAATAGGATGAATCGGGCTTTGATGCACAGACGACATGTTTAGAGGATGAGATTAGTTTAGAAGATGAAAAATGTATCATCAGCTTTATTCTCCGTGTCAACTTTGCTGACTCTTTCATAAAGCAACTGTCAGAAGATTCAATCTCCCAGCAACTCCAAACATTTATATAATGAGTGTGTGCAGTCAACATGCTGTCAGTAGTAATGAACATGGAGTCTCCAGAGGTTTTATATTAGGAGGCCAATCTGCACTTAAATGATCCGATTCCTGTTCATTTGTATCTGTCGTGTTTCATATTGAAGTGGTGACTGTGGCTTGTTGGGTCACGTTAACTTTAATCTCCGTATCTCTGTTATAATGAGTCAGGTTCCCGGATAACGTTTGAGCTGGAGATTGAACTCCAGTCTGCCAGGGGACAGTCTGGGTTTGTTGTGGGGTGGTTGGGATCTGACAGCTGGTTGAACCACACGATCTGACACGTCCTCCTCTACAACTGGTTTGCTGAACCAATCGATTACTTTGGTTTCTCTACAATTTGAGTAACTTTCATCCCTTCACTCTGTTCACACCTTGTTTAATCACCTGTCTAGAAGTGTGATCACTTCTCTCTGTCTGTATGAATTACTATCTGTTCTATCTGCTCTAAACCACAAATCAACTAACAGTAAACTCAGCATATTAACAGTCAGTGAACATATACAAATGAGTATGTACATATACGTACGAATATACGTATGAATTATTATAACTCAATACTTCTTTGACAAAACATCAAAGCTGCTGTTTTTATCCATTCTGTGTGAAATGTCAGTTCATTTTTTTATGTTTTAAACTAATTATCTTACATATTTCCCCTTTGAAGTTCCAGTAAAAACATCCATGGTGCTACTGCTGCGTTGTGAAGAGCTGTAGTTGAAGACAGCGTGTACACAGTATGTGAGTATCTTACTGCAGTGGTGTGGAGCTTCATTTTGAATTTTTCCAGGTAGAGCCATTGTTTGGACTCGCTGGGGTCCAGGTCGTGATAGAAGTCGCGAGCCGCGTAGCCAAAACTGTGGAACTTCCTGTCTGGAGTCAGTAGGATGGTGGTTGGAGTCTTCTGATTGGACACACCGGGGTCTCCGCCCTCCCAACGCCTGGGAAGAGACAAGTTATCAACATGTTTAGATAGCTAGATAGATACTTTATTAATCCCACAAGGGAACATTTTTTCGCAACAGCAGCATTATAGACACAGGTAAAGCAATAAAAATAACAGAATGAAAAAGAATGATCTCCTGCATCAGGAATGATCTCCTGTATCAGGAATGATCTCCTGTATCTGGAATGATCTCCTGTATCAGGAACGATCTCCTGTATCAGGAATGATCTCCTGTATCAGGAATGATCTCCTGTATCAGGAATGATCTCCTGTATCTGGAATGATCTCCTGCATCAGGAATGATCTCCTGTATCAGGAATGATCTCCTGTATCTGGAATGATCTCCTGCATCAGGAATGATCTCCTGTATCTGGAATGATCTCCTGTATCTGGAACGATCTCCTGTATCAGGAATGATCTCCTGCATGTGGAACGATCTCCTGTATCTGGAACGATCTCCTGCATCTGGAATGATCTCCTGTATCTGGAATGATCTCCTGTATCAGGAATGATCTCCTGTATCTGGAATGATCTCCTGTATCTGGAATGATCTCCTGTATCTGGAATGATCTCCTGTATCAGGAATGATCTCCTGCATCTGGAATGATCTCCTGTATCAGGAATGATCTCCTGTATCTGGAATGATCTCCTGCATCAGGAATGATCTCCTGTATCTGGAATGATCTCCTGTATCTGGAATGATCTCCTGTATCAGGAATGATCTCCTGTATCTGGAATGATCTCCTGCATCAGGAATGATCTCCTGTATCTGGAATGATCTCCTGCATCTGGAATGATCTCCTGCATCAGGAATGATCTCCTGTATCAGGAATGATCTCCTGTATCAGGAATGATCTCCTTTATCAGGAATGATCTCCTGCATCAGGAATGATCTCCTGCATCTGGAATGATCTCCTGTATCAGGAATGATCTCCTGTATCTGGAATGATCTCCTTTATCAGGAATGATCTCCTGCATCAGGAATGATCTCCTGTATCTGGAATGATCTCCTGTATCAGGAATGATCTCCTGTATCTGGAATGATCTCCTGTATCAGGAATGATCTCCTGTATCTGGAATGATCTCCTGTATCTGGAATGATCTCCTGTATCTGTCCTTGTGACAGCAACTGGAGGAGTCTATTGGAGAACGTGCTCTGCTGTCCCTGCAGCAGGTTTACAATAAATCTGTATGTCTGCTTTTGATTTGATCGACCACAGACTGTTGGCACTTTTGAAGATTTCAGCTAAGCAATAATTCCTCAGGTGAAAATCTGTTAAGCAAGTTTGGTAATATTAACAGTTAACAGAACTGAAGTGACATCAGGTAACTGTCATGTTAATGCAGAGAGCTACGCATCGCTGTGAGAGCACCGTTATTACCCGTGTACCCTTTTTACTAACAGTTAACCCTTCGACCATTTAAAAAAAATGTCCATCTGAAAAGTAACATCGGCAAATTCAATCAGTAATATCTCCACCTCCTTAAGGCCAAAATGAAGCACCTAGGACTCTGTGGAGACGGTTGAATATTGAAATACAGTCAGTCTTCGTGTTCCCATCAGCAGGTCAGAGTGTGTTTTAAGAAACTCTCAGCAAAAACTGATTATGAGTTACAGAGTAAATAAAAGCCATTCAACAATGACTCAGTCAACACTGACGCTATATAACATGTTATAAAACATCTAAACTGCAACTCCACCAAATTGCAAAAGAAATGAAGCCCAACAATGTTTTGCCCCTAACCTTCTATAACTCCACTCCTTCCTGCTGCCAGGTGATCTGCTGAATCTCCATCTGTCTAATGGCTCTCGATACACAACGCAGTCCAAGACAACACGTTCATTTCACCTCCAAATGCTCATCTTTATATATTTCTTAGTGCATAAAAGAAAAACAACAGCACCTTTCTGACAAAATCATTCAGTCTGAAAAGTAGAACTATGAAAACATGAAGGCCATGAAATTAGATATTTTTAAAACGACTTAGGATGTCGTCTCCATCGGACACTGAACGGGGACATGATCAATACAATAAAAAATACACAAAATACTTGTTGCATTTCAGCAACAGAATAGAAGCACTTCCTCTTCCTTTCCGACAGGTTTACAGAGCTGAACACCAACAACATAAGAAGCTATAAAGCTATAGCGTTTCTAAATATCTCACGTATTGGCCCTTTAAAGGCTGCTCAGTAGCTTCCAAATTAACTCGAGGTCTAAATTTATGATGCAAAGACTGAAAACACGGCACAATGGAGTGTGGCAGACTATCGGGTCATCCGTAGAACGCTGTATGAGGACAAGAGTTGTTGCCTGCCTCGACCACAAGGGGCAGTAAACCCTTCAGTGAGTGCTTCTGTAACAAAGTATTATCATGTCTGTATTTTGCAGAATAGCAAGTAAAGGAAGACGAATAACCCATCAAACAGAGTATTTATTGAAGTGCGTTATATTATTATATTCTATGTTCCTCCAACAGAAGCCAACATAAACCTATAAAAAGGCCTCGAGATGAAACAAAAATAATAACATACACTGTGAAACTGCCAGAATCTCAGAAAATACTGTGACACTAATTTTTATTCAGACCACCCAGCACTGCTTCTGAGATTAAAATGAGTCATTAAATTTGGTGTGAAAAGCCGTATGAACCAAGTCCTCCCGCTAATTGAGTGACCACAGTATTTCTGGACAAATGGAGGACAGCTATTATTAGTGTTACCTGTGTTCCTTGGGAGAAGTGCATGATGGGATTATGGAGGCCGTCTCACCAAGAGCACCTGATGTAAGGAGGAACTAATTTGGGGCAGAACAGCTTTTAGCTGATAACAGATATGAGGTTGAGGTTTTTGTCTGAAAATCAAGTCCTGTTTTTTTTTTTTTGTGCAGCTGTTGTCATGACTGCTTGTTTTTTATTTGACTGTTTGAGAAGTGAAATCCAACAAAATGTATGGTTTATTGATTTTGCCACCATGTTTGTCTATAACTGTTAATTCTTCCTTCATTTTTGCAGTTTTTATTCCATTTGAATGCAACTTTTTAGTTTCCTCACTAAATCAGTGGTGCCTAACATTAACATTTGAAGGGCCATTAAAATAACTCAGATTAAACTCCTGAACTTTCAGCTCCAGAAATGATGAAATTCCCCCCAAAAGAAAAAGACAGCTAAAGCCTACAATTTAATAATAACAAACTGGTAATTAGAAAATAGTTTTTAATTCCATCTTATTTCATTACTTTTTTAGTTTATTTAGATTCCAAGTATCCAAACATTTATGATGAAATAATACATCACCTCTTTGTTTTTTAATCAGAGAGGAGTATTAGTCACATGTTTGTAAGTGACGGGGTATTTAAATCATGTGTCTGCTTGTTTTTTGATAATTTGACTGACAGTTCAGCGACCACGTGAACAAACAATATGAACTCACTGTAGTTGGAGAGTCAGCCCACAGATAAAAACCTTTTATTAACCAGAACATGTAAAAGTCAGACTTTGCTTTTGATGTTTGATTCAATTAAATATTTTAAATAAAATAAATGAAAATGGCAACGACAAAACTGATGGGACCCTTCACCTGGTGGTACGAACTCATAGAAAGCCAATTCAGAATAGTTGAAGGCTTTCTCAGGTGATCTGAGCGTGTTTGAGGTCCACTTCCTGTTGGGAAGCCCGTTTCACTGCAGAATGACTCAACAGTCTTCAGATTTGATTGAGCTGCACAGATGTAGTAAAGCAGCCCTCACACAGGACACAGTGCAGCGAGTCAGACTGCTTGGATTTGGTCTCATTAAAGCACGTGTTGATAACAACATAAATATATATTAACAGCAGTCTCATCCTTGAAGTCACAACACCAACAACAAGCCTGTCCTCACCAGGATAACATTATATTATTCAGCCTGGCCTCACATCACCCTGAACACTCAGCCACACTGAATCCTGTACGACTATTAATAATAGATGGATTTCAATGAGAGGAGGGCAGCTGCAGTAGAAAAGATTTCCGAATGAGAATATAGAGACGCTGCATCTTTGTTGAGGCCTTTTAATTTGATGAAATGAGGATGTAGCTTCCTCTCTGAGAACCTGTCAGCACCCCGGACAGTTGTCTTTGTTTGTGGGTCCGTTCTGACGCCAATTAGTTTCCTACTTCATTTGTTTCTCCCACAACACGTGAGGACAGCTGATGAATGCTAACGAATGTCCATCGGCCGGGGAATGTCTCCAACTAGCACACCAGCACACTCCCCTCCGTCTAATACAGCTATTCAAGGATTCCCTGCTATAAATACAGACCCCTCCCACTCGCTTGGGGAGGGAGGAGGAGGAGGAGAAGGAGGAGGGAGGGGGTGGAAGATGGGATGAAAAAATAAAAATAAAGGAGATGTGCTGTTTTCACTGCAACTCAAACACCAACGAGTGAAAATATCTGATGTCATTTTATCTGATGGTTAAAGTTCCTCCCTCAGAGAATCCAAGAGAAAAAAGGTTTGACTATTATATGATAACTGGATGTGCTCTGAGACGCTGCCCTCTGAAGGAATGTCGGGGTGGTGGTGGGATGGGTGGAGGAGGTGGTGGTGTGGGGGGTGAAAGTATTTTTCTCACTGCTAAATAGTAGAGCGGTGTTATTAATCATATTGAAAAGAGGATCCTCAGACAAAACCACAATAACTGTTCAGAGGTTGAGTTTAAAAAGTGAAGACAGGACACTAGCTGATTGTTTTATGTTCAGATTTGAGATGCTGTCACGATACAATTGGTCTGAAATTTACAAGGTTTTCTTGATTAATCTCAGTATTCATACGATATTATTACTGATTATGTCACGATAACGTGTTTGTTTGTTTGTTTTTAAGTGTGATTAGGATTTCAGATAGCTATACTAAAAAGTTTTTAAATGAAAACAGTGGTGTCTAATCTGCACTCTGTCAAAGTTGATCAAATAAAACATGTTCTGATAAAACCATTTGATTCCTCTCAGTTGGAAATGGTCCATGTGTTATTATTCAGAAATCTATTATTTCAGTTTGGGTCATTATGAAATGCATGAAATTCAAACTGTCTAAAAACAATATGTACATGGTAAGTATGTGCTGATAAACCCATTTGATTCATAGATATCCAGAGAGCTAAGGTGTGGACCCACTGGGCCATCTAAACACAGCCTGTAGGATTTATAATAAAAGCGTACGTACATATAAAATCCACACATATAAACAGATTGATAAAAGCTGCGTTACACGGAGGAACGAAGACTCCACTGAAAGACCAGGAATCTAATATCATTACGACCGAATACAGTTCGTTGTGCTTCAAAGTCAGCGTGACTAACAACAATCTTCATTACGCTCTCACCACATTTCACACAACACACTCGGTGCATCTCTTCCACGCTGAATCTAAATCCACCATTTGAAGTCTCTAATCTGAAATTGCTGCACCTGAATATGTCCTTTAGATGTGATAAGGTGAAAACAAACTAGTAGTCGCAGCCTGCATGTTGGTGAAGACACATCGTTAGCATGGCTTAAAAACATATACTGATTATTAAGATTATTTTAAACGGTACCATCACTGCAACCAGCTCCATGTGGGCTCCTTTTTGTTGGAAATTGTTGATATTCCTGTTATACGATATTAAAACAAAAACATAACAATATTCCTTTATAATTCATCTTTTTGATTCTTTCAACCTGCTTTCAAGCTTTCAACTTGTTGCTTCACTGATAAACAAGCAATAAACCAGCAATCACACTCTGACCAGAAGATAATCGGCACATTTCAGATAATGTTCAACAGTTCCTTTAGGATTTGAACCTGGTTTAGTTTTAAGATGCGAGTGGTCACCTGGTTTTACTTCACAGCTACTAGACCAGTATGGATCAAACCTCCGAGCTTCTGCTCTCTGAGCTGAAGACAAACTGCAGCCAAAACCCGTCCGACTCGAAACATTCTCTATGGCATTAAATATCCATGATCCCACTTTATACTTTCATCCATCCATATTATTATGAAGACTTTAACACCAAACAACCAGCTGATCTGGACGCATCGGGACGCTGTGAGTTTGGTTTGATCAAAAACATCATCTGTCATCAGATGTTGAAGGAAATGTTGCTAAAGATTTCAAGTTTTTTCAACCGTGTAACATAAAAATAAACCTTCTAACTTTGGCAGAAATAAAGAGTCCAACCCGACCGTGAGACGTTCACTGAAAAAACAGGTTTTCAGCCGAGTAAGAAGTCTGTTGTTTTTTAATTTGACCAAAAATAAGGATGTAAAAAAGTTGATTTCATCTTCAATGATATTTCTGCACATGTGAAGCAGCAGTTTTATAGTGTGTAAAGCAGATATCAGCTGAGTAACGCTGTGCCCCCCCCCTCCCCCTCCTCAGTGAGTGTCTGCATTGCAGTACCGGCCTACCTCATGGTGTGAATGCACTCTGGCTCCTTCGTGAAGGCGTAAGCATAACCGCTGGACGTGGTGCCAAAATCAATGGCTACCACCACCACGAAGGACGGGCCGGACGGAACCTGCTCCGGGTCGTTCTGCTGCACACACACAACACAGTTGGACCGGGGGAGGGGAGGAGGGGTTCAAAACAGTGGATCATTATCAATAACAGAAACATGTCTTTTCAGAAAATCGCATAGAATATTTATAGAATCGTTGGAACTCTATTCTTGAAGTAATCATAATATTTTACAGAATAGGACGACGCTTGAGGAGACGCCGATTCAGCAAATATTTTCTTTCTCTGGTTTGTGCATTGCACCCTATTATGAAGGTAGTTTTGTCTTTTTTTATGCAGGTATGAAAACAGTTTTGGGAGCAATTTCTTGCACTGCTGTCAAACATCAAGTTTGTAGGTAAAAATATATGAAGTGAAAAGGAAATAATTTTGCTTACAAACAAATTCTCCTTCACAGTTTAGTTTGTTTTGGTCACAGACTCGAGAATTTAGTTTATGAAACCCGATTCTTTGTTGGGTCACAAAATGTCTGGATTGTGAATCAGACCTCAACAAATTTTGGTTGAGAGTTTAGTTGTCCATAGTGGGCGGGACTTCGGCCGACGGGAGTTTCTATTGGTGGGTTGGAGCCACATGGTCGCTGCTTTCTCTCCTCAGCATCACAACAAACTGATGAACCGGAACAATCGCAGCTGACGGAGTTTGTTGTGATGTCGTTTAGTGGGAATGAGTAATATGTTAAATTACTTTAACTTCCATTTGTAAGTGGTTTTGTGCGAACAGTAGGTCTATGTGTTAAATAATGAATATTAATTATAAAGTATTTAAAGGCATATTTTTACAGCAGATGTAGCACATATATTCTATATCACAGTCACAACATCACTTTTATGATCTTTTTGTTCTTTAAGTTACAAAAATAAATACCTGTATTTCTATGCTTGTTATCATAGGAAGTGATTATAAAGTACCATTTTAAAAACATGGAGTTGTTGAAAAACTCACATTTTCCTCCAATTTTACCACAAAAAATGGCTTAAAACTCCACAAATTATATCAAAAATTTTAAGAAAAGCTGCAGTTTAGCAAAATCAAGAATTTGTGATTGCAACAATCACAAAACAACTGCAAACCCCTGGAGAAACTGGTTTCTACATCGTCTGGAGTAACAAGCGTTCCATGAAGGAGCAGATGTGGAGGAGCGTTGGTCACCTGAGTGTGTGACGGAGACAGGGGGGTGATCCCGGGGTCTCCCATGCTCTTAGCTGGAGAAGGATTGGCCATCGCATCTGTAGAGGAAGACAAACAGAGATATCTGATCTCACCTTGTACTTTTATTTTTCATTCATTGTTTATGTTGTCAACGATTTTAGTTGTAGAATTCTCCTGCTCATGAAGTCACTGAAAACATCCAATAGGACAACGAGTTGGATGAATTATGTGATTTAGGAGAAGTTGAAAATGAACCACATTTTCTTTTTTGTCCTCATAACAAAAACATTTGAATATTTATGTTGAATGAAATCTGCTCAAAAGCCAGAAATGTTTTGCTGCTCTGACGATGGCAGAATGAAACAGTTGTTTGGCTTTAAAGCTCTGAGTTGGCGACTTTACTTTCTAAAACCGGGGGGGGGGGGTGTCTTACATGTTTAGTAATATTTGAAATTGTTGTTGCTCCAGTTCTGGGTATTTTTTATTCATTATTTCAACAACAGGTCGTCACAATGTTCACATCCTGAAATGTTGACGTTGTTTGTGATCCGTCTGATTTACACGCGTTCACAAAGGCAAACATTGGTTAATTAAAGTGATGATATCTTATGACGTGAAGGAGGTGCTGCGGCTCATAACATCAGTGGCTACCGTCATCATTTAGCCTGTCGAGGCCCAGAAGAGGCCATGTGTGCACACTGGGCTGTTTTTCATTAACTTCACCTGATGACTGAAATGTCTGCTTCTCTTCATGCATCTGACTCGTTGCACTGATGTGAGCAGAACTGCTCCTCATCACACAATATCATTATTTGGATCAAATTTTCTATCAAATTCTCAGTAATGTAAATATGGTAAATTCTTGTGGCTGCGTTTTACTTATCATTTGATTTATTTGTTACTATTATTTTGGAAAAGCTTGCCACTATAAAAAGTTGATTGTCTTTCTTTTTTTTTGCCCAGTATCGTTTTATTTTTAAAGACTGATTTATTTTCACTCCAGAAACACATTCATTTCCCTGGATTATTTGTTGCCTGTAGTGTTGGAGTTAATGTTCCTGGTTCTGACAACCGACATCACTGGAACATCTGCTGCTCAACTCAAATACGAACAATCTTCCTCCAGAATCAAACACTCCACCTTTATATATGATGGCTTTTTTGGGTTGTTTTGTTTTTACATTCAGTTAATAATAATAGGACTTGAAATATACATTTCTATACAAAATGACAGGAGCACTTATAAACCTGTAATTTCATATAATTGGAGTTTATAAGTTTATAGAAACGTGGAGACCTCCTTCAGTGTGACACAGAACTCAATTCTGGTTAATAAATAACTTCACATATAAACAAACTGCAGATGTGGTCCACGTGTGTTTTACTGTCGCAGAGGAAATAACTTCTCCAAAAGTGAAAGCAAGATTTCTTTCTGCATAAATGAACTGAGGATCCAATGACCTGTAAAACGACAGCAGAAAAAAGACCAGAAACAGCTGGAGAATATTAAAATTTAGGTTCTCTCATGTTCCTACTTACACGTTTCTTTTATTTTTTTAACCAAACTGAAAATGTTATTTAATTTCATTCATGTTTTTCACCGCCATCAAACGATCCCGTCAGCTTTGTACAGGGATCACACGAGACTCGTAGTTTCTCCTTTTGAACGTAAAAGCTCAGAAACACTCGTTTGACATGAACAGCAGCCCAAAACCAGCCACAGAGGTCAAAGGTCACAGAGCAGGGGTCAGTCGATTAAGGAGAACCTTCACGTCCAATGCAAAAACAGACAGGTGATCCATACACCTGGAATCATGTGTCCGGATGAAATGATGATTCATGAATGAATTGGAAGGGAAGGACGATGTTTAGCAAAACAAATGTGTGCTGAACATCCCTCCTTTTTTTTTAAGGTAGAAAAATGTTCCAGTTTGGGTAAAACGCTGACTTTTTACCATCCAATCACAGTGAAGGAGGGGCGGGGCAAATGACACTACCACCTATCGTCATATTGTTTTTTACCTGTGCACACACCTCAGACATGGAGACATTCCTCTGACCTGATGGCCTCCCAGGAAATTCTGTCTTCTATTAAATAACAGAGCAACACTTCCAACGGTGTCCTGATCCTCGAACCGAACACCTCGACCTTCAGCTCTGGAACCAAACGATGGTGAAAAACAAATCTCTTCTCGTCTCATGACCAGATTCAGAGTCTTTCACACTCAGTGTGTGTTGACAACACAAACTATCTGTGAAGCACCTCAATGAACCGCTACTTCACTGGATATTCGCTAATAAAGCTACCGAAGCGTCACAGCTGAAAACATGCTGCGCCTACAGAGCGCTCACAAGCGCCACCAGCTGGGCGTTTTCAGAAGTGTCTCTCGGTTTTCTGGCATTTTCAGATAATAACAAATGTTTTGGTGGACACACGGCTGAATGCTCCTTGGAATCAATCACAGCTCATTCGTGTCACTACAAGCAGTAAAATATATCTCCACAAAATGGAAGAACTCTGCTATAAGGACTGCATCATTTACTCACCCAGCTCTGCACCAATCAGCACGCAGCTCCCTGGCTGCTGCTCACCCAGCTCTGCACCAATCAGCACGCAGCTCTCTGGCTGCTCTCTCGTTGAACGCCTGTCGCTTCGACTCCTCTCTTGTGTTCGTGTATTTATTGACGTGTTTATTTCATTTACATTTAGAGAAGTGAGATTGAATCTCACGTCTTCACTGCTCCACTCTCCCAACGGGGGAGTTCAAGTGAACTGATGACACTAAAATGCCACAAAGCTCCAACCTGCCTGGAGATTCCCTTCAGTGGAACAATGATGAGTTTATGGAGGTAAATATGTTATGAATGTTTGATCTCCGTTGGGTGCACGCTGCTGTCGGTCCAACGAGGCGGCGCCTCATTCAAAGAACATTATTACAAGATGAGCACAAAAAATGTGGCTGAAGCGGTGACAAACTTTGAGTTGAAATGCTGCACTCGTATGAGTGAAACAGGTCTCGATGCTGATTGGCTGAAGATGTCCTCGGGTTGATGTCAGAGGACGAGGCTTGTTCTTACAAACCTTTCCGATCAAACCAGGTGAGTCAGGGAAGAGAGGAGTCTCAGAAACCGCCGCCACTGAACACCAGATGACTCCGGAGACTCTGTCCTGCTGCTGACCCCTGACCTCTGACCTCTGACAGCTCTCCGGCTGTAAGTGAGCGAGAGATGAGACACAGCTGCCGACGGACATCTTCTCCATTCAGAGAGCAGAACACGTCTGTTACACCCGTCTTTAAAACACGGTGACATTTCAGTTGAATTGGAGATTGTCTCCCCATTTACTACCATCATTTTCATTAGTCTGGCTTAGCAGCCTTCACTGAAAATGTTCTTTGAACGCCAGCAATAATAATACTCCCTCGACGTGCTGTAAGTGTCGGGCAGAATTGTCTCACAACAGGACATCATGTTATCCACCCTATTTTCCCGCCTCGCGCAGCCTTTTCTCTCGTCCACCCCTACAGAGTGGATGAGTGCTTTGAAGACCCATAATACACTTTGCCAGGCAATTACGGTGCAGAATTACAGACCACCTGTGGCTCGACTCCATCTCGCCGCCATCCAGCTCGTCTCTCTGCGACCCCGGAAGGCCCCCCCCCCCAACCTGGACGTTTACTCCCAACAAAGGCCATCAAAACCTCATCACAGCTGGAGAAGTGAAGTGATTGTAAGCATGTAACGAACAATGAATTAAAATCTGTATGACTACGGTTTGGTTCAGCCCGTTTTTATTATCGTTTGTTTACCAACATGTAATAAGTTGTAATGGGAAATTAGTTTTCTAAACTCAGAAAACTAAAAAAATACCAACCGTTTATTGACAACATTAAGTCTTACTCTCGTTTTAATTAATACAAAACATAAGAAGGGTTACCATAGTTACCACTCGTGACTGTGTGAGGTGCTATGAGCTCTGGGTCTTTCGCGGTATCTTCATACATGCTGACATTTCTGTGTTTGGCCTTGAAATTCCTGAACAATCCATTAAAATATAGAAGAGTGAATTTGATCCTTCACACTGATGTACAGCAGTTTGTATAAAGTTTGGTTTGTGTGAATGTAAACTGCAGCTCTGAAACCTTGAGTTAGGTATTTTGGCCGTCGCCATCTTGTTATTTTAAAGCCAGAAGTGACCATATTTGGACGAGCTGGGGGAGGAGCCAGCGGGTGATCTGACCAATCTGATTGGTAGCACGAGGTCACTAAACCTGCCCACCTCAGCAGGAACCAGACTGAACCAGACGCTGTGTTGCGTGAATGGGAGTCTACGGGCCTTTTTGGGGCAGACTATTCATTAATCTGTCACTTTGCTCAGTTATGGCATCATGGTTGTTGTCATTACAAATCAAACCTAACATTCACCAAACAGAGAGATCCAGCTGTAGTCTTTGTTGTTCGTGACGTCCACTCTCCTACTACGGATCACAGTGAGGCTCAAACATGAATGAATTGAGAAGATGCCGTTAGAATGACAGATTATGTAATTTAGTAGGTTAACAGCTTCCTTTCAGAGCCTCCACATCAGCAGCAGGATCAGACGGAGGTCACCAGGACTGGAGCCGACCCTCATAGACGTCCTCAAGGTCGGCCAGTCAGAAAGAAGAAGGATTTAAAGGAGGAGGGATTTAAAGAGACAGGAGCTCACGGTTTGTGTCTAATAATAATAATATAAATAATAATATAAATCAGGACGTTTGTGAACTGTGTCCTAAGTCCCAAAATATCTTTTTTAAAACGAGCATCCCCTTAAAGGAAATGAAAGAATGAGAGCTGTGTTTGATGTGAGCGAGCTTCACAGGCAGCAGCCAATCAGATCAGCTCTCTCACGTCAACACATCTGTCCTTTCATTTGGAGATGATTTCTATATTGTATCCCATGTTTTATTCTACATCTTGCCCGTTCATCAACTCTAAACCCACATTTTACATGTTAGTCTCAAAGTGCAACTATATGGACATAATTCATGGTGCACACTGTATTTAGTTTAAATATTTAATATCCAACGTGCTCATAAACTTTAATAAATCTGCAGATGATCCTGATAGAGAATATCAGCCTGTTAGTGGCGTCTCAGACTGAAGGAACAGAGTCAGATACAAAGCGAGGCCCCCCCGCTGGTACCGACAGTAGAAGGAGGGGAACCTCATTAAACTCACTGGAGCACAAACACAAAAAATTAGCTATCAAAGAGACACATTCATACGGCGGCAGAGAAACGAGGCGGACGAGAGAATGTGCTGCTTCTTTTTCCATCTGAGGTCCCATTCATTCAGAGAGAGAGAGACACACACACACACACACACACACACACACACACACACACACACACACACACACACACACACACACACACACACACACACACACACACACACACACACACACACACGCTGGGCCGCTTCTACAACACACAGATCTGCAACAATAAACTGCTGCACAGTCACAGACAGAGTTTATAAAATAACATTTTAGACCTTAAATCAATTCAAATTTATACTGTATATATATATACACAGTGTATATATCTATATATATTTGTATATATATAGATATATACACAGTGCCTTGCAAAAGTATTGACCCCCTTGGCGTTTTTCCTATTTTGTTGCCTTACAACTTGGAATTGAAATTGATCTTTATTTGGATTTCATGTAATGGACATACACAAAATAATCCAAATTGGTGAAGTGAAATTAAAAAAATAACTTGTTTCAAAAAATTCTAAAAAATAAACAACGGAAGAGTGGTGCGTGCATATGTATTCACCCCCTTTGCTATTAAGCCTCTAAATAAGATCTGGTGCAACCAATTACCTTCAGAAGTCACGTAATTAGTTAAATAAAGTCCACCTGTGTGCAATCTAAGTGTCACATGATCTCAGTATATATATACACCTGTTCTGAAAGGCCCCAGAGTCTACAACACCACTAAGCAAGCGGCACCATGAAGACCAAGGAGCTCTCCAAACAGCTCAGGGACAAAGTTGTGGAGAAGTACAGATCAGGGTTGGGTTAAAAAAAAATATAATATATATAATAATAATAATAATAATAATAATATATATATATATAATAATAATATAAAAAAATATCCAAAACTTTGAACATCCCACGGAGCACCATTAAAGCCATTATTAAAAAATGGAAAGAATATGGCACCACAACAAACCTGGCAAGAGACCACCAAAACTCACGGACCAGGCAAGGAGGGCATTAATCAGAGAGGCAACAAGGAGACCAAAGATAACCCTGAAGGAGCTGCAAAGCTCCACAGCGGAGATTGGAGTTTCTGTCCATAGGACCACTTTAAGCCGTACACTCCACAGAGCTGGGCTTTACGGAAGAGTGGCCAGAAAAAAGCCATTGCTTAAAGAAAAAACATAAGCAAACACGTTTGGTGTTCGCCAAAAGGCATGTGGGAGACTCCCAAACATATGGAAGAAGGTACTCTGGTCAGATGAGACTAAAATTGAGCTTTTTGGCCATCAAGGAAAACGCTATGTCTGGCGCAAACCCAACACCTCTCATCACCCCGAGAGCACCATCCCCACAGTGAAGCATGGTGGTGGCAGCATCATGCTGTGGGGATGTTTTTCATCGGCAGGGACTGGGAAACTGGTCAGAATTGAAGGAATGATGGATGGCGCTAAATACAGGGAAATTCTTGAGGGAAACCTGTTTCAGTCTTCCAGAGATTTGAGACTGGGACAGAGGTTCACCTTCCAGCAGGACAATGACCCTAAGCATACTGCTAAAGCAACACTCGAGTGGTTTAAGGGGAAACATTTAAATGTCTTGGAATGGCCTAGTCAAAGCCCAGACCTCAATCCAATTGAGAATCTGTGGTATGACTTAAAGATTGCTGTACACCAGCGGAACCCATCCAACTTGAAGGAGCTGGAGCGGTTTTGCCTTGAAGAATCGGCAAAAATCCCAGAGGCTAGATGTGCCAAGCTTATAGATACATACCCCAAGAGACTTGCAGCTGTAATTGCTGCAAAAGGGGGCTCTACAAAGTATTGACTTTGGGGGGGTGAATAGTGATGCACGCTCAAGTTTTCTGTTTTTTTGTCTTATTTCTTGTTTGTTTCACAATAAAACATATTTTGCATCTTCAAAGTGGTCGGCATGTTGTGTAAATCAAATGATACAACCCCCCCCCAAAAAAAAAATCAATTTTAATTCCAGGTTGTAAGGCAACAAAAAAAGAAATACGCCAAGGGGGGTCAATACTTTTGCAAGGCGCTGTATATATACACAGTGTGTAATATATATATATATACACATACATACATACACACATACATATACATACTATATATTCGATTTTTCTTCAAATATTTGCGCCGGTAAAAACAGGTGAAATAAGGAAGAACGAAAGTCACATGTACTAATCGATTTTGGAGATTAACATGAATATTTGAATATTTTAAATCTGTGATTTATCCCTGATTTGAACCAGAGTTTTTTCTTTGTCAGGAAGATTTAAGTCCAGCCACCTGTTCAGAAGACAGTTTGATTAATGACCTTTAACTCGTTCATTTCTTTATGCCAGCTTCAATATTTGAACAACGTTGCCTTGCGTGTCCACATTAAAGTATCCGGAAAGAGAAACATATGTTTAAAAGATCCAAATGCTGCGTTGTTCATGAGCACAAAGAAACAGAGCGTTTTATGTGGAACAATGAGCGTATGGTGGAGAGACGGAGCGGTTCAGGTTCCTGAAGAGGTCACAGGAAACGCCTTGAAACGCTCATCTGAACAATAGATTTCCTTCCTGCCCGTCTGAAATGGAAGAACTGATAACAGAAAGTCCTCTCAGATACCGACTTATGACTGAAACAATATCCTTCAGCCTCTCTGGACAGAAATAGATCACTACAGTGTTGAACCACATCAACAACACGTATGAAGCCACTGCTGGCAGTTCCAGTGTTTTCTGATTGGAGCACATGGGCTCATGTTTCAGATCAGACTCTGCAGACATGTTTTATAGGGCGTGTGCATCTTTAAACAGTCTATGAATTATTCAGCAGTGAGGAAGTATTCACAGATCAGCAGTGCAGCTTCAGGTTTTACACACGCATGCAGTTGGTGTGCAGTTCGCCCAAGAAAACATGATTTCATTCAATAAAAAGTCATCAGGAGGCTGCTGATCCGTTCTGTTAACAAACACCGGACGTGTTCGTGTTTTTCCGTCAGACCAACATCATAGGAACGAACAACCATTCGGATTTCTAACTGACCAAATGAAATTAGTCCACAGACCTTCGTCCTGAGTCGTGGAACCAGTTCAGACACCAAATCAAGAATCTCAGCCATGAGACATGTTACAGCTCAACGTCATGTTTCTTACACACCTCAATAATCAGCCACTCCAGTGTTGATATGCGTCATCGCAATATTTAATACAAATTCAACCAATCTTTGGAGAATTTGTGGGAGCTTTGTGAAATTCCCAAGTTTACCTTGAATTAAAGGTTCTCAATAGAAGTTCTGTCAAAGTCATTAAGGTACTTTTATTAATAAAATGAACTCATTTACTTTCAGCAAGGATTTCAACCTCTTCTCTCACCATTAAAAATAAACATGCTTGTTGACGGGAAATACTGGCCAACCAGCGACGACGCGGTTAAACAGTACGTCTCTTATTACAGCTGTAGGAGACAGAACTGCATTTCTCTGCTGACATTGTGGGTTGAATTCATTATAATTCGGACTGGTTTTTACAGAAGCTTATTTAGTCTATAATGTCATCACAAACTGTTTGCAAAGCCACGTAACTTTGGAACTTTGAGCCTGTTAGGTTGTAGCTAATAAGGACATGTAAAGGTCACTCACACCTCACTGTCTTTTACATCAACTGCAAATATAGTTGACCAGCAGCAGGTTGAATGTTCTGATGATGGTGTTGAGGAGACCATACTTCGGGATCTCAGTCATTAACAGTCATGTACAATTTGAGCAAACACATGAAGCCGATCTCCATCTTCCAGATTTCAAACTGAGCGAGTGTTTAACGGGTCATCAGAGAAAGACGTGTCCCACTGCAGACTTCCTAACAATGTTCTGTAATCCAAATGAGTCCCGTTTCCTCCGTCCCTCTTCCCCACTTCGTATCTGATGGCATGTGAGGAGCCCCTCCCCCATCCTGTAACCCCCCCCCCCCCCCACACACACACACACACACACACACACACACACACACACACACACACACTCCAAATGGCTCATGTCAGAGACATGACACAATCCTGAAAATGGCCTCCTGCTCCCATTTTCTTTACAACCGTCTGAGCAGTGACATCATTCTGGGGGTGGGATGATTATTTTCTCCAGCTGCAGTTGGTTTTGAACAGGAGAGCCACGATTAGGTCACTCATCCCATCCTGTCTTTTATATGAAAAGAGGAGTGGTGAAAACTGTTTTTATTAATATAGATATATATTTTGGCTGCACATTTAAGAGTAAACCAAGGCCAGAAAAGTATTTCTGAACAACAATGTTGACTTTGTCATTATTTTGTCCTATTTGACTGTCAAAATTTAGTCACAGAATTTTCCTGAGTTAAGGCCACAAACATGCATGATGTCACAGCGACCTTCAGGTTTAACCCCCAAACTCTGATCACTTCATCCTAGAGGCCAACTGAAGGTTTCTGACACATCTGAATAAATTCCTGACATCACTTTCCCAACAGCAGGGTGGACACGAGCTCACAGCGGTTTTAACCTTCGATCATATTCTAATCAGTTTAACATAATCATATTAGTTAGTCCAAGTAAATGTAACTTTGAAGAACAGACAAACATGAAGTCGTGAGGTCACAATGACGTTGACCTTTAACCCCTAAAATCGAATCAGTTCATCCTTTAGTTCAAGTCCTTTGTGTTAGATTTAAATGCATTGAGCGGTCAAAGCATTTCTGAGACGTATCGTTTCACATTAAAAGGAATGGGATGCTGAAAGGTCACAGTGACCTTGACCTTTGGCCACAAACATATTTTCAGTTCATCCTTGACAAGAAGTGAATTTTTATGCCAAATTTAAAGAATTTCCCTCAAGGTGTTTGTGAGGTGCTACATTCAGGAAATGGGATGGACAGCCTGAAAAAGAATCATACTTAAACATTATGAATAAATCCATCAATTTCCATGAAAGCAATCCCTCACCTGTGCAGCTCAAATCACACACAAAATATTTCAATGGCTCCAGTCTGACCAATCAGAAACGTCCGACCAAAGACTCTGATCCAAGGCAGAGTCGCCTCCAGTAACTGAAGGGTTAATCTGTCCTTATCTAAAAAGACTGGGTCACATCTACAACTGCACCGCTGGCACCCGAGGAACAGGTCCAAGTGAACCGACATCCAACGACCCACATATGTGAACCATGTGCACGATTCAGGTTATCTCAGCACTCACCATTTACAACAGGACCAAGCTGCTTCATTCTGCTTCTAGGAAACAGTCAGTTCTTTGTGTCCAACACAAACAAGCACGCTTCATAACCGAGGCAGCGTTCATGTATTCTGTTTGTTCTGTTCTCACCACGTCGCTCCTACATCAGCAGATTTGTGGCTATGTCATACTCATGTATGTTATAAGATTCAGTATTTAGGCATTCATGGTTATCTCCTGCCTCTTGATCATATCTGAGCATCCTGGTTTACCTTCAGAGGAGGACTGCATTTGAGATAACTAATGAGGCCTTCCTGCTGCAGAAACTGACGTCCTTCAACTCCAGCGTCCCCCAGAGGACCTGTCTGCTGGTGAAAACCCACAGACTGGATATAAAACTACAGACTGGATGTAAAACCACAGACTGGTTATAAAACCACAGACTGGATATTAAACTACAGACTGGATATAAAACCACAGACTGGATGTAAAACTACAGACTGGATATAAAACCACAGACTGGATATAAAACACAGACTGGATATAAACCCGCAGACTGGATATAAAACCACAGACTGTTTCTAAAAGAGTTCGTAGCTTCAGGTCTGTAAAATGGTTCTGATCCAGAAGTGTCTTCAGCTGCAATACCAGCGAGTGCCACTAGAGGTCGGCTCCAAAAAGCCTCCGGCTCCATAGACTCCCATTCAACTTCTCTCATCAAATCCAAAGTGAATAAAATGTGTCCATCAGTTATCTCGGTGTTGTTAGCTAAAGTCACTCCTTCTTATTAGTTTTCTGGAGGTCCATCTGAAAATAATCCCTCATTCATTAGAAAAGAAGATTCAAGAAGACCTGTTTTTGGGGGCGTGTCTGTTTGATTGACAGGCCTGTGGTGCAGTCAGGTTACAGCTATCGGTGGGCGGGACGTAGTATCGTTAGGTATCGTCCTCCCCCAGCTCGTCCAAATATGGTCACTTCCTGCTCCAAACCGCTCCGAACTAACAAGATGGTGACGGACAGAATCTGAACTGGAGGATTCATAACGTTCACAAACCAACGATGATATGGATTATGAAGATCCATGATTAGGAAAACAACTTCCATAATTCTGGAAAAGCTCTTTAATTCAACACCCAAACCGAGTCAAACTTCTTTTTGGCAACTTGAGATCAATGCCTCAGTCCAGCTCAATATTCACATCAGGAAATATCCGGCGTCTCCTGCCCGTGACCCGACCCATCCCTTTGATCCACTGGCTTCACTGCAGGCCCTCCAGAAAAACTCCAGCTGTTTCAGCTCTTAAAAAGGCCTCCCACCCTCCTCCAGATGTCCACCCTGTTCCTTCTCAGCAACATTCAGTCCTTCCTGCTCATAAGTGACTCTCACATTTCAAGCTCTGGAAAACCCAGTTTCCGTGGCCCCAGCCACCCTCGTGCAGGTTCTGGTCCAAGCCCTCTGTAGACGCCACTGACACCACGACTCACCCCAGATTCCTGGCTACTGCAGTTCCAGGGCGATCTATCGGCGCTCCCCGTTTTCCCTCATCACAGCCAGATTCCTCGTCACCACGGCAACATTCTGACAGGAGCTCAAGAACCTGCGTCCCGACGCTTCTCCCCGTTTTCTCTTCGCTATGCAACTGTACATGATGCTGTTAAACTAATTAAAGTAGCAGGTAGCAGAGGTGGGTCGAGATTAGCACGCAGTAATAAACTGTCATTGAAACCCATAGTTGACCAACATAGCTGACTGTGTCCTCTTCTATAGTGCTAGAAAAGTTAAATATTTATCCGCAAAACAGTGTTTTGTCTGACCTTTCAGTAGATCTCCATTAATCATGCTGTACAAAAATGTTATAATCCGACTGCACCGCAGGCGTGTCAATTAAACAGACACTCCCCCAAAACACGGCTTTTGAGGCATATTAATGTATTCATGTTAACATTTTATTACTATATTATTAACATTATTATATTAACATATAAGGAAGCCCTCCATGATGTCACAACCGCATATTATTGATCATTAATAGGGAAAACAAGAACAGCCCTTAGACTCCTGTGGCTCGGCTGACGAAGAGTGTTGGCTCTGTTGAGCCGTGTATTTCTTCAGCTCACAGTAGTAATGACTTCATGAGCGTATTTACATTTAAAAAAAATAAACTGCATCCTTTCTACAGCTGTCATAGATGTATGTCGACACACTGCAGCTTTAAAAACATCTGTAAGACCTAAATGTAAATTAAATATTTAACTTCAACAAAACCATGAACATGTCTTTTAGGACCGATCCCATCCAGACTGCTGAAGGATGTTGCATTTCGACCTACAGTAACAGACTGTACCGCAGTCTTTCAAAGTTGCGTTAATTAAACCTCAATTTAGATCATACAATTTAGATACTGGAACATGTCATTGGGCTTCAATAAAGTGAACCAGAGAGGGTTCAATCAAATTATTAGAGATTCTGATTTGTTCATATCAAAGATGGCTTTTCCATGCAAACAAAAGTTAGTCATGGAGTTTCACAGGTTTCTATAAAAGCAACACCGTTCACCGTATACATGGTTCCCTTTAGTTATTTTATCACATTTTCATTGCTATGCAGATGACTCCCAGCTATTTTTTTTTTTTTATCTGTGAAGCCATAGTCAGTCAGTTAGTTAAACTTCAAGCATGTCTTGAAGACATAAAGACTTCTACTTCTAAATTCAAACAAAACTGACGCTATGGTATTTGGCCTAAACCTCAAGAACCCGTTATTTAACAATACCATTACTCTGAACGACCTTGTGTTGGCCTCCAGCGCTACTATGGGGAACCTTGGAGTTATTTTTGACCACAATATGTCCTTCAACTCACACATAAAGCAAGTCTCTAGGACTGCCTTCTGTACCCTGAACAGTATTGTCAAAATTAGAAACATCCAGCAATGCTGAAAAAGTAGTCCCTGCATTTGTTCCCTCTGAGCAGGACTATTATTCTACTATAATAACTCATTATCAGGATGGCCCAGTAACTCCCTGAAAAGCCTCCAAATGCTGCAGTTAGAGTACTGACGGGATTAAGGGAAATTATATTTCTATCATATTAACTTCTCTTCACTGACCTCCATTGGGAATTGAATTTTAAATCCTTCTCTTTATATTCAAGTTTTTAATGACCAAGCAGCATCACATCTTAAAGAACTCGTCACGCTCTACTCTTCAAACAGGGTGCTTCGGTCTCAGAGAGCAGGCTTACTTCTGGTTCCTAGAGTTTCCAAAAGTAAAATGCGAGGCAGACGCAGACATCTTAACATCGGATGGTGGAGTTCAGTGTAGAGCCTTGGATGGTGGAGTTCAGTGTAGAGCCTTGGATGGTGGAGTTCAGTGTAGAGCTTTGGATGGTGGAGTTCAGTGTAGAGCCTTGGATGGTGGAGTTCAGTGTAGAGCTTTGGATGGTGGAGTTCAGTGTAGAGCTTTGGATGGTGGAGTTCAGTGTAGAGCCTTGGATGGTGGAGTTCAGTGTAGAGCCTTGGATGGTGGAGTTCAGTGTAGAGCCTTGGATGGTGGAGTTCAGTGTAGAGCTTTGGATGGTGGAGTTCAGTGTAGAGCCTTGGATGGTGGAGTTCAGTGTAGAGCCTTGGATGGTGGAGTTCAGTGGAGAGCTTTGGATGGTGGAGTTCAGTGTAGAGCCTTGGATGGTGGAGTTCAGTGTAGAGCCTTGGATGGTGGAGTTCAGTGTAGAGCCTTGGATGGTGGAGTTCTGCACCAGACCTCTCTATCACACTTACTTCAAACCATCTTCCTTTACTAACGCTTGCAGGCTGTTCAAACCACAAGGGACGACTTGGTCAATACTGCAAGAACTCCAGTAGGTGTGTAGGTATGAACTTGACTTATCCGTCTTCATACTTAAATAAATTATCTTTCTCCCCTTCGGTGACATAAAGAAGCACCTGACATCTGGACCACGTAGTAAATGTCAGTTGTTTCCTCACCTCCTCCTTCTTGCTGTCTGGTGACACCAGAAACAGTTTTGTGACTGAACACCACTGATGTGGTGACTTTCTCAATATGAGCAATGACATCCAGCTCAGGCAATACTCATCCAGCTGCAAACCAATCCTGGTGCCCTCAAAAGTTTTAAGGTAAAAAAGTAGCAATGGGCTGACTTGAGAAGGACCACCCCCGTTCTCCTCATCATCCAGGAGCATCAAGTAATAATTGTTGGAGTTGAAAACTTTGGTTTTAAGCACCAAATCAAACGTTGGTATGTCAGTTTATACCAACTTTTCACTCATCTTCCAACACAAACCCAATATGCAGGTTTGAAAGGTTCCTTTCCTCATAAACATTTTGTTTGATTGTCAAATTATGAATTGATAAAATAGAATAACTTTATACTTATTATTTTCTATTGTAGGCACCGTGTGTTGAAATGGATTTCTCTGCACTGCTGTCAGCAGCACCTGTCCAGAGGGAAGCGGAAAGAACAGTTCAGACATCTGCTTGCTGGATAAAGCTGAAGAATTTTGCATTTATTAGAGGACTTTTCAGTCAAAGATTACCAACCAGCTCTCAGCATTAACACCAACACATTGAGAACGAGGAGTCCGTGTGTTCCATAAATGGGCTCCATATGGTCTGTAGTGGACAGCTTGCCATTAATAAATTAACTTTATTGGCTTTTAGTACACTGTTATTGCTCTTGATGTAACGTCTCCTAGGTCTGAAAGTCGTCTCCGCTCCACCAGCTTCCTCCTGAATCATCATCAGTTGTTTCTCGGTTCTTATTCTGTTCATTCATTCAAACACTGTGAATCTGTGCCGCTGGGATTTGTGATCTCAGAGAATGTCTGTGTCATTCTAGCTCAGATTCTTCAAGAGCTTCACTGGAGTCACGGCCAAACACAAATATATGTCAAAGCAGAAAAAGGATTCAGCGTTTGCTCTATAAAACATGTGGAGGATGATGTTCAGACAGTTGAACACAGGTCCCTACATGTGGGGCTCTGGTCAAACAGTTAAAGCTGACTTGGATGCAACTTCTCCCTGAAACTCTCCGAGTGGCCAGTTTCCCCCGGCAACAAAACACCTCCTGGCCAGATCGGATCACAGCTGACGGAGCGTCAGCTATGACGGGGGCGCTCCGGATTTATTGATCACAGCAAAGCGGACTCTGACTTTCCTAAATTTCTGAACTATGATTGTATCGTTCATCGACAGACTACATGCATGAAGGTTATGGGATCATGTCGTGACACCTGATGTTAAGATAATCAGCTGCAGACGAGTAAAAGGCGAAGCAACACAGGAGCTTCCAGCTGTTCTGGAGGAAAGTTCTGCTGAGCATGGATCTCCTTCTCCACACCAGCATCAGGTGGGTTGAGACTCTACAGCGCTTTCATTTAAAGTGATGTGATAGTGATATGTGGAAAGACAGAAAATAAGAAGTACGTAATAAACATAGTTTAGTTTTCTATGACAGATGTGAGTAACTTGGATGCATGCAGAAAAAAATCCTCCACATGCTGTTGAAATGTAGCTGTTGAGATACTAAATGTGTGTGAAGAGTCTCAGTTTGTTATCATTCACATAAAAGAAGCTGATTCAGCTGGTTTGGGTGGAGCTCAGGTATGTGAATAAACGTTATTAAACATGAGGAGCTCTCGGTCACTTTCATTTTGTCGAAGTGGCTCTCAGAGGAAAACAAGTCGGAGACCCCTGACCGAAAGGAACAAGAGAAGCCATGAATCACAATCTGAGAAGGGCTGCTGACTGAAGGGAAAACGCTGTTTGAACACGGTTCAGTGTACTGAGAGCAGCGAGGAAACAACCGTCTCTGGTGATTAATGAAACTACAACTGGTTCCTGCTCACTGGACCTTCAGCACCGCTGTTTAAAACGATGGTGCAGCAGGTTGAAGAAGACACGATTCTGCTGAGTAAGAGCGAAGGCGGCCTGCATGGTGTGTGCATGCCAGCTGCCTCGGGGTGTGTGTGTGTGTGTGTGTGTGTGTGTGTGTGTGTGTGTGTGTGTGTGTGTGTGTGTGTGTGTGTGTGTGTGTGTGTGTGTGTGTGTGTGTGTGTGTGTGTGCGTACACTGCCAGTGTTTCTGCGGTGCCGCTGCTGCCAGGCCGACCTTTCTACATTGAGTTTCTTTTGAACTATGGGCATCAGTAATCACATTTTTCAGGTCCAACAAGTGTAGAGTTGAAACAAAAAAGCAGTCATGTGATTTTAGTGAACTCTCGGGTGTACTTGACCCACGGAAAAATACTGTTTCACCTGTTAAATCAAGGACGTGACATTATTACAGCCTTCATGGGGTTCCTGCTATCATCATATAGTACACGTGATCACAGGTGTTTTCTGGGTATTTTTGCTGGGAACTGCAAGCATGACGTGTAGCATGACGCACTGCAGCAGCAAGGCATGACACGTGTCTCACAGTATGTGTGGCTCCAGTTGACAACAACTACACTTATTTCATTAGTTGAGAGCGCAATAAAAGTCAATTATATTAATCTATGAATAGAGACATTGGCCCCGAACATCAGCGTTTGTTAACTGCATCCAGCCTGACTCCAGAGACAGCGGTGAGGATGTGAAGGTTACAGCACAGAAAGACGGGCTTCGATCCCTTTTGGCTGCCAAAGAGGAAGTAAACCCGCCTCTGCAACGCCTCTACTGGTGGGGTTTGGTGTAAAAGGGAAATTAAAGTCCATACAATGCTGTAGGACTCCGACCGCCCAGACCAGGTGGCACTGAGCTCTCTAGTGGGAAGTGGGACATGAAAAAAAGACTGATATTTGCTTGTTTGGCATCTAACAACATCTCTGATTCTGAGCTGTTTAAACCAACAGAGGTTCAACGTGAATAAAAAGCCTCTTTTATCCCCCAAGTGCTTCTGTAAAAAACACAAGATATACACAAATCAGGCTGAGATGTTAGGAACGACTTTATGAAATCTAAAACGTGATGCAAATCTACCACCTGATGCCAGAGAGAAATAACCAGCGAGGATCAGTTTCACCTGAATATGAAATCTGGCTGAGTGATGACGTCTCATGATGGTGAAGCATCCTGCTCTCAGTAATGGAGTTTGGTTTCACTGAGAAGGAGGAGGACTACAGGGTAGAAGGAGGACTACAGGGTAGAAGGAGGACTACAGGGTAGAAGAAGGAGGACTACAGGGAAGAAGAAGAAGGACTACAGGGTAGAAGAAGGAGGACTACAGGGAAGAAGAAGGAGGACTACAGGGAAGAAGAAGGAGGACTACAGGGTAGAAGGAGGACTACAGGGTAGAAGGAGGACTACAGGGTAGAAGGAGGACTACAGGGTAGAAGAAGGAGGACTACAGGGAAGAAGAAGAAGGACTACAGGGTAGAAGAAGGAGGACTACAGGGAAGAAGAAGGAGGACTACAGGGTAGAAGAAGGAGGACTACAGGGTAGAAGGAGGACTACAGGGTAGAAGAAGGAGGACTACAGGGTAGAAGGAGGACTACAGGGTAGAAGAAGGAGGACTACAGGGGACTACAGAAGAAGGAGGACTACAGGGGAAAGAAGAAGGAGGACTACAGGGGACTACAGAAGAAGGAGGACTACAGGGTAGAAGAGGAGGACTACAGGGTAGAAGGAGGACTACAGGGTAGAAGAAGGAGGACTACAGGGAAGAAGAAGGAGGACTACAGGGTAGAAGAAGGAGGACTACAGGGTAGAAGAAGGAGGACTACAGGGTACAGGGTACAGGGAAGAAGAAGGAGGACTACAGGGTAGAAGAAGGAGGACTACAGGGTAGAAGAAGGAGGACTACAGGGTAGAAGGAGGAGGACTACAGGGTAGAAGGAGGACTACAGGGTAGAAGAAGGAGGACTACAGGGTAGAAGAAGGAGGACTACAGGGTAGAAGGAGGAGGACTACAGGGTAGAAGGAGGACTACAGGGTAGAAGGAGGACTACAGGGTAGAAGAAGGAGGACTACAGGGTAGAAGGAGGAGGACTACAGGGTAGAAGGAGGAGGACTACAGGGTAGAAGGAGGACTACAGGGTAGAAGAAGGAGGACTACAGGGTAGAAGGAGAACTACAGGGAAGAAGGAGGAGGACTACAGGGAAGAAGGAGGACTACAGGGAAGAAGAAGGAGAACTACAGGGAAGAAGAAGGAGGACCACAGGGAAGAAGGAGGACTACAGGGTAGAAGGAGGAGGACTACAGGGTAGAAGGAGGACTACAGGGTAGAAGAAGGAGGACTACAGGGTAGAAGAAGGAGGACTACAGGGAAGAAGAAGGAGGACTACAGGGTAGAAGGAGGAGGACTACAGGGTAGAAGGAGGACTACAGGGAAGAAGAAGGAGGACTACAGGGTAGAAGAAGGAGGACTACAGGGAAGAAGAAGGAGGACTACAGGGTAGAAGGAGGAGGACTACAGGGTAGAAGGAGGACTACAGGGAAGAAGAAGGAGGACTAGAGGGAAGAAGAAGGAGGACTACAGGGTAGAAGGAGGACTACAGGGTAGAAGAAGGAGGACTACAGGGTAGAAGAAGGAGGACTACAGGGAAGAAGAAGGAGGACTACAGGGTAGAAGAAGGAGGACTACAGGGTAGAAGGAGGACTACAGGGTAGAAGAAGGAGGACTACAGGGTAGAAGAAGGAGGACTACAGGGTAGAAGAAGGAGGACTACAGGGAAGAAGAAGGAGGACTACAGGGAAGTCGGTGTGTCTGTCTCTTTAAACGTCCCCTCGGTGTGTCCGTCTCTTTAAACGTCCCCTCGGTGTGTCCGTCTCTTAAAGCGTCAAATTCTGTCCTGCCCTCATATCGTCACCGTTGGAGACAAAATGTCACAGAAGTGATTTGACTTCTAAAAGTCACACCTTTAGAAGGGAGGACACTGTATTTATCCCCAACCTGTTTCCTTCAGGGAACCGACCGGGTTTCTAGTTCAAACTGGATGTTGAAGAACAAACAGAACCGAGCTGTAGGAGCAAATCACACGTTAGTTAAAGTGCTTCTTTCCAACATTTATCTAAAGACTGTACGGTTGTCCACGGCAACCTCTCGGGCACACTGCAGCATAATCATTTCTTAACTTGCACCATGTACAACTGCTTTTTTCTAGTAGGACTTTACTGATCCAGAAGTTAGAAGATGGTCTTTTATTAACACAAGCAACTATTTTTGGTTCCATGAGTTGAAGTTTCCCAACGTGTGATTTATCTGTGATCTGTGCAGGAGTGATCAGGCTGCAGCCATGATGTCGGTTGGATTATATAACGCTGGAGCCCTGCAGAGCCCCGGGAGGGTTCCCAGCAGCTCTTCAAACCAACCAAACTGCATTTCATTTTTGCATCTTTCAAAGTCTGCTGGAGAGAACGTATGACGTCATACAAACTAGGTGTGATTACAGTGAGTCACCAGGCAGCATTTCAACTTCCTGCCCTGTAGTAGTGGCGCACCCTGCCCTCATCTCTGATTATACAGAAACTACAGAGTTCAAACTGAATAAATGATGCTCGGTGCATTAAAAGCCAAACTGTACGTATGAGACGTCCCAAAAGAGTTTGTAAAATGGTTCCACATTACTGTATGTTGGAGCCCTGAGACGGTGGGCCAGAATAAAATGAGAGAATTTCCAATGAAGTTCCTCCGACTGTCATCACAGTACAGGATGTCCTGGTAGAAGAGTGATGAGGACTCACTCATCTCCTGGAGGAGGTAAAGATGAAGAAATAGAAAGCACTGGACTATTAAAACTGTCGTTGGTCTGGACCTCAGCTCGGGCTCCTGTCTGTCTGTCTGTCTGTCTGTCTGGGCGGGTGATGATCACTGCGTTACCTGAGGACATGCTGCAGACTCTTTTGCTGCATTGAGTCACAACTCCGGTGGGACGGACCATGTGACCAGGCTGCACCGTTATGGATGACCGAGCTGCCTCTGCTCCCCGTCCGGCTGAGAAAGCTCTGCCACACCGACCCAGCTTCTCCAAACAAAAGGCAGAGATGAACTTTTAATTCGTCCGTCTGTCCGTGCGTCGAGCAGGCCGGGAGGGGAGGCGGAGGCCGGGAGGGGAGGCGGAGGCCGGGAGGGGAGGCGGCGTCGAGCAGGCCGGGAGGGGAGGCGGCGTCGAGCAGGCCGGGAGGGGAGGCGGCGTCCTGCCCGCTGCGGCTGCCCTTGGAGAGCTCGTGCAGCCCCCCCTTGGAGAGCTCGTGCAGCCTCCCTGCACTGCAGCAATGGTGTCGTAAAGACTTTGTACACTCATCACCGTAATACGCTGCGTGCACAGCCTTCACTTCCACCGCAAAATCCCCCCAAAATGCACTAGCGTGCACGTGAAGCCGTCCACGAAGTGTGTGCGTGCGCGCGCATTTAATAGCAATCAGAGGTGACCACTCCTGAGAACTACACACGTACCGATGATCAATCAGCCCACTCACCTGATATGAGCTTGTCCGCCGCCGTGTCTTTCTCAGTCATCATGTCCCGCAGTTGCACCTCCTCCCGAGCCGTCTCTCTCACACAGCTACACCAAGCAATCTTCCTGGTTGACTGGGAGCACCGGGCCACGCAACAACCAGCATCCACGGAAACGAGCTCCGCTCCGCGCCGCGCCGCTAGCTCCGACCTGCGACACCCGCAGCTTCACGGCGGCTCCCCGGTCAGCGGACAAAACGCTGGGAAACACGTGGAGAAGGTTTGGGATCCGAAGGTCAGTGCGGTCGGAGGCAGAGACGATGTTAAACCCCAGACTCGTGCTGTTATTGCCGCTGCTCGGTCCGCCCCTCCCATCCAACTCTGCTGTCCGGGCCAGGAATGCTGCTGCTGCCCGGTCTGTGCAGCCTGCCGGCTCTGCTCGGGACCGCCGGTAGGGATGCTGTGCTGCAGAGCGCTCAGGGACGGAGCCGCAGTCCGTCCACACAATCAGGATGCAGCCAATGTCCTGCTGAAAGCTGTCAAACAAACAAAACATGTTCCACAAATCAAACGTGGTTTGCAAATTTGGAAAAACGCCATTAATAAACGAATGCATTTGTTTTGCAAATTAGTGTTTTTTTTGTTTGTTTTGTTTTTATCTACAAACCACATTGTTTGCAAGTGAACCGTTTGAGTTGTAGAACATGTTTTGTTTGTTTGAGAGCTTTCGGCAGGAAATGAGCTTCATAGTCAGATTTACTGCCAAGTTTTCACGTACAAGGGATTCATCAACAAAAACTAACAAGTAACAGTAGGCATGAGTATAAATACATGTGTATCTATATATAGACTATATGTATATAGACTATATATAGATACGGACTGCATGCTTGTCCTGCTGGATATTAGCACCACTGATCACTATTTACTACAGACGAGAGCATATCACTTTAAATAATATTTATTTATCAAATATATTTTATGTCAACGATGACTTGTTTACCTGACACTTTTTTATGGAGTTTTGAAAGTGAAATGTGGTCCCATTCTTGCCTGATAGAGGATTTCAGCTGCTCAACAGTTCAGGGTCTCCTTTGTTGTATTGTTCATGTCCTGATGCTCCAGATGTTTCCAATGATTGACAGGTCTGGACTGCAGGAGGCCAGTTTATCAGCGGACTCTTCTACTAGAGAACCATGCTGTTGGAATACGTGCAGAATGTGGTTGGACGTTGTTCTGCTGAAATAAACAAGACCTTCCCTGAAAGAGACGTTGTCTGGATGGCAGCATATGTTGCTCCAAAACCTGAATATATCATTCAGCATTAATGCTTCCTTCCAGATGTTCAAGCTACCCATGCCACGTGCACTAATGCATCCCTGTACCATCACAGATGCTGGCTTTAGAACTGAGCTGATAACAAGCTGGATGGTCCCTCTCCTCTTTAACCTGGAGGATGCAGCGTCCATGATTTCCAAACAGAATCTCAGATTGTGATCCATCAGACCTCAGGACAGTTGTCCACTTCACCTCAGTCCATCTTCAATGATCTCAGTCCAGAGAAGGCGGCGGTGTTTCTGGATCATGTTTCTATCTGGTTTCTTCTTTGGAGAGTTTTAACATCATTTGTGGACGCAGCGATGAACTGTGTTCACAGACGATGGTTTTCACAAGTGTTTTATATATATATATATATATATATATATATACTCAATGCATTTGTTTCCCGGCTGCAATGCTGCAGGAAGAGTACAGATAGTATTTAGCCACAGAGATCATGTTTGTCCCTGATGTGCTGCTGATGATTGGATCTCAGTGAAATCAAGACTAGCATTCAGAATCCTTCTCCACATACAGTACATAACAGGAACAGCTGTTTTGACACGTGCAACTTTTGTCTTTCATAAACCTTGTAGTTCGGGCCGGCTCAGATGACCCTGAGTCATCCCTCTGTTGTGCTGCTGTGGACCTACGCTGCCGTGGTCAGTCCATTCTGACCGCTGACTGATTTAGTGAGAAACAAACTCTAAAATCAGGGAAAGATGTGAAAGTCGCAAAGGACTGATGGATAAAGAAACGTTGGACTGCATCTGAATCCTGATCATGGACACTAATGACACACCCTGAATGTGTTCATCTGCTGCTGTTAATCAGAGGACATTTTGTCTCACCTGGACCCGTCGTATTTATTCCGGCTGCTCCAGCATGTTGAGACGTCCCACTGTTGTCTTGTTCTGTGGCTCCATCATCTGCAGCAGCGTTGAAGAGGAGGTCCTGAAGCAGAAGGCAGCACGTCGTACCTGCAGCTGGTTCGGTTCCCACTGACTGCAGAGATCTGTTCTTCCGTGCAGCGTGTCCATAAGAATCCTGTGTGATACCGACACACTCCGCAACTGAGGGATCCAAAACCACCTGCAGCCGACACATCTCAGAGTTGCACAATATTTCACCAACGGATGCCATGAACACAATGGTTCAGACTCTGTCTCCGTCCACACGCAAAGAAGCCTCATTTCATGGCCTACCTGGTTGGAAGTAAAGATGATCATAAGAAAAGCTGGAGCTCTAGTTTCATGTTTGAGATGGGTGGAACGGCTCAGTGAGGGCTTCGTTGGTGAAGATGCGCCTGTGCAGTGAAATTTTGGTGTCAATAATGAGGTAGAATTGCACTTGTGCTTCCAAGTGCAGCGCAGCTGATGGAGAGCTACTCAGCGCTTCAGCGGGCGGAGCCTACACCAACGGACCATCCACAATCCCACCGGCCGGGTTGGTGGATGTCAGAAGTATCCGATAAGTGCTCTTTGTTCACTTTGACGTAGAAAAGAAAGTTACGAGTTCGATGCATCCCCAAAAACCGCCTCCTACACAGCAGTTCTTATAATACCAGGGGAAGAGAAACATATGATGTTACACCTCTTCACAAGCCAGTTTAACATCCCTACTAAAAAGGCTGTTGTCTACCCAAATAACAAACCTTGGGTAACTAAAGGGCTGAAATCAATTATTAAAAAAAAAGAAAAGGATCTTCTATGCAGGTGATCCTCTCAAGAAAAAAGTTTGTCTCCAGGGAAGTGAAGAATGAAATAGCTGAGGCCAAACTGAAGTAGGAATGAAATAGAAATGCAGTATAGCGGTGGTGAACGTGGAGCAGCCTGCTGACCAGTCAAATCTAAGACCTCCATCAACCCATTTACAGGCCAAACATCTTATCAGTGGAGTGGAAGACGCTGATCTGGCAAATACTTTGAATTCTTTCGAACGTCGACAGCAGTCTTTATGAAGGATTGCCTTAAACTTGTCCTCGAACTACACCTTTACATTCATTGAATGTAGTCATGTAATGATGCATCTTAGAATGCTTTATTTATTTATCTACTTATTTATTTTATTCATTTATTTTTGATTCTTCGCCGGGTCTCCTGCCGTGTCCTGACCCGTCTGTCTGACTCTGCTGGGTGCTGCTTGTCGGTCAGTTTCAGATGGTCTCGGTAGATCGTAAAACTGAGTTGCCTTTCTGGGATAAATAAATGATCTGAATCTGAATCCGTTTTTTTAGTGTAGATAAAATGATTTTTTTTTTTAGGTCTTCAAAAACCAGGATGAAATATTTTCAGAATGGTTTTAGCCCACAAAGGCAGACTACTGAAATAAGATAAATGTGATATAAATGATCCAATAGATGTTCCACTAACAACCTCAATGGCTTTTACATCCCAGTCCATCCCCGACCAGCTCTCTGGACTATATACTCATGGCCTGATGGATATTTTACACTTCTTTCTTCAGCTTGGATATTTTGATTGACAGTTTCAGCCCCCGGTCCTGCAAATGGTTTTACATACGCAGTTTAACTTGAACTTTTTTTCACTTCAACATCAGAACCGGTTCCAGTCCATGGCTCTGGACCCCAGCTGTGACGTATGGGGCTCGCACCCTTTGCCCATTTCAAGCGCAGTAGTTCAGTCCTGATCTGAGTCTGCACACGTGCTCTCAGGTGACTTCCTGGTAAACTCCATATCATCCGGCTCTATGCACAGGAATTTGATGAATCACAAATTATCAAAATTTGTCATGACTTAAGTACAATATCAAACCCTGTGTACCCAGTCCTCCATCCGGTCCCTGGTTTTTTGGGGGGCTCTGTGTGAACGTCCAGTTTTAAAAGTTGTTTTATTTTATTTGAGCTCATTTGCTTTAAAGTGTGTTTTATGAAATTGCTTCCAGTTTTCGTGTGTCAGTTAATTCGACTCAAAAAATATTCTGGACAGGGAATTTTATCACAGGACAACTTTAGGGCTGAAAGTTCTTTATCTATTGAATGTTCAGTTTTGTTGATATAAAATCACAACATACTCGTGGTAATTGTTGAATTGTTAGATTTCTCTCTACGATGTCGTAAGGTCTCGACTTTACTGTGTAAAGCGCCCTGAGATTATTTATGTGGTAATGTGATGCTAAATTGAAAATATTGAAATTGATAGAAATAAATTATAACTGACACAATTTCCTTTTCCCGGTGGTCTCCCAGGTTAGTTGAAGCAGCCGGACCTGATCCAGCCACGCGGTGAGCTCCAGCGTCATCGAGTGTTAAGTTTGTGCTTCAGTGATTTCACAGAAATGTTGGATGGAAAGATGAAACTTGAAAGCACAATATCAGAGGTTGTGGGTTCAGTTTTATTACCTCATCTGGAGGTTTATTGTGAGGAAATATGTGTTTAATTTAGTTTTAACCCTCGTGTTGTCCTCGGGTCAAAATGACCCGCAGCTGTGTTCAACCAAGTTCTATTTTATTTCTATATTTTTATATTTTTTTGGGATCGTTGCTCATCATTCTTTAAAGAAACCCTCACAGCCTCTTTGTCACCAATGATCCCCAAAAAGATGAAAATAAAATAGAACTTGGTTGAACACAGCTGCGGGTCATGTTGACCAGAGGACAACACGAGGGATAAAACCTTCACAAACCTTCACTATTACGTTTTTATGTTTATATTCCTAAATCAGAAAACCCTAAAGATACATTTCCTCAAATACTGTACTTCAGTGTTGTTTGAACTATTTCCATGTTTATGCTGCTTTACAACATTTCAAAAGTAGATATGATACTTTTAATTACATATATTTGTCAGTTATAGTTGCTTGGTAAATAGAAATAAGTACGTTGACAGGAAGTGCGACAGGAAGATCAGATCGTCTTCTACTCCGAGTCTCCAGAACAGCTTCAGGTTTATCACAGCAGCTTTCTTTATTCCCTTAGCTGCTGTTTTTGATGATTAATATCATTAACAATAACATTATTATCTAACAATAAACACTAATAATAATAAACATATTAAACAACTGCTGCGAAGTCTGTCAGAGGTTTGAGTTGAGGTTAAATCTGGTGACTGAAAGCTTCATTAAATGTTTGGTGTCAGTTTCATCTTCTGAGCTGTGATGTCATCTCAGAAGCAAGTTTCAAGTCTCAAGTTTTTCTTTGATAAATAAAACCACCTGATAAAAATGAGCTCCGAGCAGAAGAATGGTTTCTGATTTTAACACAATACTCTGAGAGGCTGAACTGATTTTTACATTGCAGTATTGCTATACTTGTGCTTTAATTCGGGATCTGAGTGCTTCTTTCACCACTGACAGTAGGTCAGTAGAAACTACACAACAACAACAAAACAACAGCTGGGGTTTGTAGTTTGGAGGAGGAGTTTGATGTTGGCATGTAGTGACGTCATTTGGTCATTTCTACCTCAATGATCAGCATCTTACCCCATCTAGTGGTCAGTCAGTGTCAGGCCTTCCTCTGCTGCCGGTCTGTAATCCAACAGAAACACACTTTGTGGCGGATCGATGAGAGAAACGTAATGTTCATTATTTTTATCTCCACCAAACATAAACATATTCCCAGTGAAACTTTTCTACTTATCCACAGTGAAGACCAAACTTTCCTGTTAAAAGTCTGAACTAGTTTGTTTTGAGTGCTCAGCGTAAAGACGGGTCAAAGGTCAGACAGACCTCTCTAAACCATCAAATCACTGATCGCAAGGTGAAGTGAGTTTGTGTTGTTTTGATCATTCGTGTGATTAATATTTATTTATAACAATTAAACTGCAGCCAAAGCTTCATTTACAATATTTCATACTTTTTCAATTGTTAACTGGTGAACATCCAACACAGCCTGCACATGGACACGCTGCTGCATGCTCATTGATAGCAGATCACTTATTTGATTGGGCTCGGTGCAGTTTTGGTGATTGTTTGATTGTGAGCTTGAGTTTTTATGAAATTGAGATTTCCGTTGTAATGTTTGGAGAAAATAGATTTGTAAATGAATCTAATTCTAAATCGAAGCTGTTGTTACTGCTTATTCATAAATACAGGGTCATCATCTGCAAGTACTGACGATGTCATCATGATGTCATGATAAGTTACATTATTAGAAATCAAATATCAGGATATTCTGCCATCTGCTGCCACAATTTTAGCCCTTTTTTTCCTTTTGGTTTTTCGATCTCTATTAGGTGCAATTCTAAATTGGTGTAGTATATTTTCTATTTTTCATTTAATTTACAGAAATACATCCAAAATACAGATAGTACAGAACATTGCAGTGTAATACCACACAGCAGAACTAAAACAAATGCATAACAAATTCCATTAAAAAAACAAAAAAAAATATGAGTGAATAAATGAAATAACATAAATTAAACACAAGTAATATCCTCTGTCTGCAGGTATGTCAGAGCTGGGTGTTTCTGATCCGTGTTCACCGACCGACCGACCGACCGGCTCGGTGTTTATTGGCTGTTGTTGCTCAGGACTCATCTGGTCGCTCATCCGAGCGCCGGAGGCAGAAACCTCCGGACTCGTCTTCGGTCGGAGCTCCTGTTTCTCCTCTCTGTTGCTCAGTGATTCCACACAGCAGAACTGTTTCTCCGTCCAACACGGTCAGCTCTTCACTTTACTATGTAAAGTGGCCTCGAATCACATGGTATGATTTGGCACAATTTAAATAAAATGTAATTGAGGTGAACCGTTACAAATTATATTTGAAAATTAAAATAAATGCACATGTACATTTCACCTATTTTTATGTACAAACTCATATTGTTTTCTTTAGTTGGAAAAAGGTTCTGTATTTGATCAAACTTAAGATGTTTGTCTCAGTTGTACAGGAGCATCATGAGAGATCAGACAGATTATATTCTGAATCCCTTCCACAACCAAAAGCCTTTCATTACACTTACAAGCAAAAAATATACCAATATTTGTAAAAGATATGTGTAAAAGGCTGGGGAACTCTTTGATGGGTGTGATCTGAGCCTTAAAGGCAGAGAAACACAGTGTTATTAGTAATATCTAACTTTCTTCAAATTTGACTTTTTAATCTCACAGAATAGAAGAAAGCAGTTTATTTGACATCTTGATGCGCAGATAAAGATTTCTGTGGTGCGTCTTCTGAGCAGAACTGCATGTTAGATCAAGGAAAGAGTTTATATTCATTTCAGTCCCGTTTTTCTCGTCAGTGGCAGCTCCAAAAGTTTTCCATGAGCACACAATTTTATCCATGTTTTCAACACTAATGAGTGATCTGTAAAAGTTGTTGCGAGACCAACATAAATATTAGATCATCCTTAAAAAAGTGTCTTATTATTTAGTTCAGTTTAAATAAATGAAGCTTCATTCCAGCGAGTTTTCATATTCTAATAATATGATGTGTTACATTTTGGTTCTGTGGTAGACTTTTACTCAACTTTAATGAGAGCTCAAACCGCCTGCTGATGTTCAGGATACTGGGACGATGGAAATCAGAGTGCAGTACTGTATAAGTGTCTCTAGAGGGCAGTACAAGTGTAGAAACCAGAGGCAGGCAGTCGGCCTGCAGGTTTCCATCATGGACCTTTGAGAGTACGACTTGGACAAAGAGATCCTGACAGACTGTATATACATTTATATATATTTAATATCTATCTATCTGTCTGTCTGTATGAGGTCATTATAGACTGCGGAGGGTTTTTTCTGACACAGAAACATGTTAAAATCACAGTTTGATCCAGAACATGAATGTAAATGTGTATTTTGTGGAAAAGAAGATTACAGTAACGACTTTATTTGTCGGCTCGTATAAAACAGGACTTGTGTTTTTTGCTGAAACTTCCACTCTGACGTCTTGATTGAGTCTTCCTCCTGAAGCATGCTGGGAGAGGGTTCAGCAGCAGGCTTTGAACAAAGGGCTGCGCCTGACTCCGAACGCTGCTGAGCGACCTCAACCTTTATACCAGGGAACTACAGCCGCAGCATTTCTTCACAGGCAGATGTGAAAACGAGCAGCTGATCAACATCATCATGGTTTTATCTCCTTCTGCATCTCACCAAGCAGCATCAACCCGTCGAGTGTTCGAGATGCAGACCGTCAACTGCATTCAGAAGATTTCAGGATCCTCCATTAGGGTGATTTTGTTTCTGCTGAAGCACATGAAGACAAAGCAGGAGGGCATCAATCTGCAGAAAACAGAGACGCTGGATATAATAAAACAAGTTGCACATTCATTGAAATGATGTCTTCTTTTTACTTTTACCTGCATCACCGCCTGCAGGCTTCAACAAATGTAGTCCCAACTTTACGGCATCTTTGGTCATATTTCATCTGGTATCTCTAAGAATATTCCTCCGATATCCTCTGAGCATTTACGTGATTTGCTAATCTTCAGTATTCATGAAATAGTTTGCACTGGATTGATTCATGAGGAACAATATTACACAGGTAATTTATTGAGTGAGAGGCCTCGCTGGTGTTTTTCTATCCTGATAATGTTGGTTTTACATAATCCATCAACTCAAAGATGTGTTTTTGCCTTTTTACTCCAAAATGTTAAGATTAAAATGAAACTAAATGTTTCTTTATGGGCTCAGATACCTACAAAGTTTAGTTTCTAATCATAAATATGTATTGAAATAAACCACCAGATGGTCTAACAGTAATAAAATAGGACGTAAATTCTTAGCTCATGAGACGTTGACATTTTGGGTGAATGTGGTCGCTGCAGACTGATCAGGAAGAAAAGGAAGGAAATAAACAATCGGAGACCAAAATGTAAGTAAAGACACAACTTTGGCTTTTAATGGTTATTTTTAATGCGTATGTCACTGCTAGTGTTTTGTTCATTCAGTTAATCAGTAAAACTTTGTGTTTCCAGGACACACACACACACACACACACACACACACACACACACACACACACACACACACACACACACACACACACACACACACACACACACACACACACACACACCAGCAGCAACACTCTGTATCACCATCAGATACCAGACTTAAAGCCCACCAACGCTCCCATTCAAACCACACCTGGTCAAGTTTGAAAACATGACTAGGGGATTTTAATTAGACGCAATTAGAGATGGCGGCCATGCAGAGAGCTGTGTGCGCCTCCTGCTTTTTAGACTGGAAAAAAAAAGATGTACTAATTAGGCCGGAGACTACTTTTCTTCATGTGACCTGTGGAGACCCCGTGCAAGCTGCTGAACGTCAGCGCTCCGACGATTCAAACGGGAATTGATTTGAATGAGCCGTGCGTGTTGACATAAACAGACAGCGTCTCATTCAGGGCAGGACGACGTGTCTCTGAGCCCTGAATGGCTTCCGTGAAAGGAGAGCAGCAACAGGTGATCAGCAGCAGAGGTGCATGGAGGCACTTTGCAGCTATGGAGCGTCAGTCCATCCACAGTTCTTATATACAGAAATAATAAGCCAGGCAGCCGTTTACGAGGCACATTCTTCTGTCACAGCAGTGAACTTGCAGGTATTTTATGCTGCTTTGGCCTTTTAAGTTCAAAAACACACCAGGATCTGGCTTCTTTTTTTTTTCTTCCAAATATTATTTAGGCAAAACTTCTATTCTTTGTCCAAACATCTTGCGAAAGAATATAACAGTTAAATTAAACTATACATTTTTTTGCCAGGGGACCAACAAAGGGGGTCTGTAGCTCCTTCACGGACCCCCACAATGGGCACCAACACTTTAAAAAAGACATTCAGACTTCTTCTTCCTCTGACTAATTTGTCACAGGAAGAAGACAACACCACCCTTCGTGGAGCCCCATTTCATATGCCATTTATGTCACTTAGAGAAAACTATCCGTCATAGGTGAATCCTTTCTTGGCAGCTGCTGCATGTTTTTTAAAAGCCTGCAGGCACCCTGCTGCTGCAGCCTGCCATCCTCTGGAGGAGAAGAAAACAAAGGGAGGAATGACCGCCCTATTACAGCCTCAGATGTGAGGGGAGAGTGTCCGGGACGAGGCCGGGGCTCGGCTGAAAGCTACACCTTTTCAGGATCGGGATCTTAAAATGTGTCCGTTTTTAACAGGCCTGAATGCTTCTACTTTCTTTGAGGGGCTCAAACTGTGGCTCCCGGCCCGCTGGGTAAGGCCTCTGATGTGTAGGATTCATGGGAATTTATTGCTTATAGTTGTTTTTTCTGTGTGGGAGAAAAGTTGGTGACGTTGTGAGGATGAAGTTGAGCTGCAACAGGAAGGAGCTCCAGACCACAAAGGGACCGTTCTTCTCTTCGGCATCCAGGTGGTGGCGGCAGCAACTTTCAGAGTGACCTGACCTCATCTGGAGAAATGGTAAGATGGAGACAATGAATGCACAATTAAAGCATACATATTTAGCAGATATGATATCATACAGGTTCTCAAATGGGAAAAAAAAATCAAGAAGTGTCCAAGACTATTTATTTATTTTATCAGGCACAATAAGGCTTGCTGTCACGGTTACTTATTTATTTGTTTTGTTTTAGATATGATCTTAATATAATTTATAATTTTGTTATGTAGTTTGAAGAGCGAAAATTGAGTCTTCCAATTGGTTTTATGTCAAATGGAAAGAGCTGCTGTTTAGGTGATGCAGTATCTGACTATTAAAACTCTACAGAGGTTACATTTTCAGGTTTTCACATCTCTGTTAACAGAAACGTGAAATATGAATATGTGCAGATTTAAATGTCTTCAGATGGTTTCAGACGGGCCGTCCGTGATGTCCCCGCCGAGGACGGACACGTAGTGATGAGGACAAATAACGTGAGGTGACATCAGACAGTGGTGGACCTGCACCATGAAGGGGGACCTTTCCCCACGCTGCTCACTCCTCCATGTGGCAACTTCCATTTGTACAAACCGGCTGGATCGGAGCCATGTGGCCGCGCTCGGACTGAGGCTGCTGGAGGAACGTCCTGAGCACCGAGGGGCTGCGGCCCGTGGGGCGGCCCGTGGGGCGGCCTGAGCACCGAGGGGCTGCGGCCCGAGAGGCGGCCTGAGCACCGAGGGGCTGCGGCCCGAGAGGCGGCCTGAGCTCCGAGGGGCTGCGGCCCGAGAGGCGGCCTGAACTCCGAGGGGCTGCGGCCCGTGGGGCGGCCTGAGCGCCGAGGGGCTGCGGCCCGAGAGGCGGCCTGAACTCCGAGGGGCTGCGGCCCGAGAGGCGGCCTGAACTCCGAGGGGCTGCGGCCCGAGAGGCGGCCTGAACTCCGAGGGGCTGCGGCCCGAGAGGCGGCCCGTGGGGCGGCCTGAGCGCCGAGGGGCTGCGGCCTGAGCGCCGAGGGCCTGATTCATTTAGTTTATTATGAAGACGCAACTTATTCAATGACTTCCGTTGTAGTTTTAACAAGACCAAATAAAGCATCCTTCAGCTTCCTTTTTATCATTAAAAAAATAATAAAGCTCTTACGAAAAATTAACATAAAAAAACCTTATAAAAAATATTTACAAAAAAATATAACAATAATAATAATTACTATTATTTTTATGATTACCATCAAAGGCAGATCTTAAGTGAAAAGGCGGCTATAACTATTATTTGACTCTATTATAGTTAAAAATATACAATGGACGTTTTTTTGCGCGCTCCATGTTAATTCCACTCAAAAGGTCTTCCTTCATTTTTACAGTCTGTAATCATGTTTAAGTGATTGTCTGAATGACACCCGCTAAATGATAATAATTAGGGACCGTTTAGGCAAAAGCACATATATATATATATATATATATATATATATATATATAGGCCTATACATATATATATAATTTCTTGTATATACACAACCACTAACACACACACATTATATATATACGCACACACACACACACACACACACACACACACACACACACACACACACACACACACACAACATATTTGGTGCGATTCAACTTTTCTTTGACATTAATTATACATGAGGTTATTTCCTGTCAGGCTTATAAACCGTGAGGTGAGTAAATTCATATTTCAAGAATTGCCATATTAGAATTGTACTGGGAACAAACTGAATATACGACAGATTGGTTATTTACGAAGGGACGAACCATGAGGACAAAATCGAAAGAGTTTACAGTCAGAGAGCAGGAAGGCTACAAACACATAAAAGGCAGCAACAGATGTGTTTTTGTGTTTAGAACCTGCAGAGTTCAACCGTAGTCCTCATTTTGTTCTCCATGAAGGAGCTCTTGACTCACTGATGTGTGTTTATGGGCCGGGAGATGATCTGCTCCGAGCTGCAGCACATTATATTGGATATATAATATATATATATACACACACACACACACACACACACACACACACACACACACACACACACACACACACACACACACACACACACACACACACACACACACACACACACACACACACATATCTTATCGGGATGAAATAACAAATTTAAATAAATAGCATCATCAGCAAATTAATAAATACATAAAACTCCGTTTTACAAACAAAATTAAGCCAAACGTGGAAGACGATGTTTCAAAATAAAAACTCTCTGCGACAATAACTGGACATTTTTTTCACATTAAAAGATGGGAAAAGAGAGCAAGATGAAACACTACGGAGTGGCCGTCATTTGTTCTGAATCCAAACGGACTCGGCCTTCCCGCTGCTGCCGGTGTTTCACGGGTCGGAGTGAGAGAGGTGGCCATTATCTCGCCAACAGGATTGTAAAGTCAAGAGTTCATTGTGGGAGGGTGACGGTCTGCCCCGAGTGGTGAGGGTGATGGAGGTCACGATCAAGTCAAGGGTTCAGCGTTTCTAGGAAGACGGAGGGCATCATGTTAACACATATATCGGCCATCTGTTATAAAATTATAATGATAAATTGGATGGTTATTATTATTATTATAATGATCCTATTTAAAATAAAGTTTGAGCTCCTTCAGTAACATCTTGAATTACAAGGGGAGACATGTTCTTTCATTGACTGTGTCTTTGTTAGGCTCATACTTACAGGCTAATGTAAGGAGTTGTGCAGACCCTGTGACCTTGTGGGTATCAGTGGTGAGATTGAATGTTTGTGAGTTCAATTCACAGCCTGATAATAATTTGACACTGGACGTAATGAAACGCGCCTGGGTTAAGGCCTTCCAGATAATGTTCTCTCTGGAGGAGGGGGGGGGACTCCTCTGCTGTGTGAAGCCTCATTCTTGAACAGTCAATAGTGTTTGATTGCCAATACTTCTATTGATGGTTTCCCTGAAGTTGCTCAGAGCGGTTGTTGAAAAGTAGGTCAAATTTTAACCATTTCCATTATAGAGCATGTAAATCTGTTTTGTGTGGCTGCTGTACCTGAACACATCATCACAGAAAAGTAAAAATATCCAGTAAAACGTGTGTTAATGAAAAGAGTGACACAACATATATCCAGTGTCTTGTGTTAATAATGAAGCAAATATACAAGAAGTTCACAATTCACAGTTTAAGGCCTAAATATCACCTCTCAGCTATCGCAATGTGACACAATTCATTTTTTGGTTTTAATGGTCAATTAAACAAACACACAAAACAATAACAGACACAAATTATAATATACAATGTCATGAAAATCAAAGTGCTACTATGTAGTAGCACTTTGTTCTTTGGGTGATATTATATATATTAAATCTTGTTTGTTAAGTTTTTTTTTCATCCGGAGCTCAGATCTTATTGTAAAGATACAGAATTCTGAGGCAGATAACTTTAACCTTGTACATAGATGTCATACATGATGCTTTTAAAGGGGATGACTTGTAACAAGGGACTGTAGAGTTTGAAGTCAAAAGCACAACTCTACACAGAGTAAAAGTTTAGCAAACATTTGTTCAAAATCTCAAATGCAGAAGCAAAGAAAAGTCAGAGGTACAAAAACACAAAACCAGGAACAAGCGGAGATCAAAAACTCCCAAGAGAAGCAACAACTGGGATCAGCAGGCTGGATGTCTGGTAGGAGCAGCAGAGTGCAACAAGCAACCGGAGCAGGAAGCAGGAAAAAAAGAAGCAGGAAGCAGGAAGCAGCAGACTAAATACACATGAGGGTGTGGAGATAATCGAACACAGGAGCACACAACCAACGCTCCGATACCCTCACGACCATTTAGTACGCACAACGATTGAGAACAACTTATGTCCGAATACATACAAGGAGAAATGTCACTGTGCCTCAAATACCAGGATGTCCAATGACATCCGTCTTATTTTGCAGGATGTGGCCGCCGTGCTGCTCTGGTGGTTCTGACCCACCGTCCTCCGGGCAGCCGAAGACACGACACATCCAGCTGCAATTTACCAAATGAAAAAGAAGAAAAGGCATTAAAAGGAAACATAACCTTACTGGTTCAAAATCACATCCTGTTTCATTTACTTCAAATGTAGCATCATGATGAATAAACCGGGAGGTCAAAGTTCAAGGTGCAGTTTTATAATGAAGTAGTATTGTAGTACTATTGTTTTATTGTGTCGTGCATACTACAGTACATACTCTGTCTGTGCTGAAAGTAAAAAGTAGGTGATGACACAGGCGGGAAGTAAAGACCCCTGAAACTCGAGACGTGGTGAGTTACCAAAGTAAAGAGGAAATGTGAAATAAAGAATGAGAAGGAAACAAAAACAATACTTTTACATTTTATTCAGTAACTCCATCTGACAAGTATTGTTTTTGTAGAGTGAAATAGTATCTCAGCATTAAAGAGCCTTTCTCTCATTGTTCAAAATAAATATATCTTGGTGGGTCAACGCCGCCACCCCCATCGAGTCCCCACCTCCAGGCGGGCCATTGGTGTCATGCCACCAGTCTCTGGTTGGATCGATGCTGCCTGTTCCTGTTCCACGCTGGGACTTCTAATCCTGTTCCTGTTCCACGGTGGGTCGTTCCAGTTCCTGATCCTCGTCAGGTTCCACGGTGGGTCGTTCCAGTTCCTGATCCTCGTCAGGTTCCACGGGGGGTCGTTCCAGTTTCTGATCCTCGTCAGGTTCCACGGTGGGTCGTTCCAGTTCCTGATCCTCGTCAGGTTCCACGGTGGGTCATTCCAGTTCCTGATCCTCGTCAGGTTCCACGGTGGGTCGTTCCAGTTCCTGATCTTCGTTAGGTTGGGGGACTGTCAGAGAGGAGGTGGTGGTGTTGTATGAAGGCTGGCCTGGTCCCTCCTTACAGGGACCAACCGATAGGTTGGGGGACTGTCAGAGAGGAGGTTGTGGTGTTGTATGAAGGCTGGCCTGGTCCCTCCTTACAGGGACCAACCATAGGTTGGGGGACTGTCAGAGAGGAGGTGGTGGTGTATGAAGGCTGGCCTGGTCCCTCCTTACAACGACCAACCATAGGTTGGGGGACTGTCAGAGAGGAGGTGGTGGTGTATGAAGGCTGGCCTGATCCCTCCTTACAGGGACCAACCATAGGTTGGAGGACTGTCAGAGAGGTGGTGGTGTTGTATGAAGGCTGGCCTGGTCCCTCCTTACAGGGACCAACCGATAGGTTGGGGGACTGTCAGAGAGGAGGTGGTGGTGTTGTATGAAGGCTGGCCTGGTCTGTCCTTACAGGGACCAACCAATAGGTTGGGGGACTGTCAGAGAGGAGGTGGTGGTGTATGAAGGCTGGCCTGGTCCCTCCTTACAGGGACCAACCATAGGTTGGAGGACTGTCAGAGAGGTGGTGGTGTTGTAGTATGAAGGTGGCCTGGTCCCTCCTTACAGGGACCAACCGATAGGTTGGGGGACTGTCAGAGAGGAGGTGGTGGTGTTGTATGAAGGCTGGCCTGGTCCGTCCTTACAGGGACCAACCAATAGGTTGGGGGACTGTCAGAGAGGAGGTGGTGGTGTATGAAGGCTGGCCTGATCCCTCCTTACAGGGACCAACCATAGGTTGGAGGACTGTCAGAGAGGTGGTGGTGTTGTATGAAGGCTGGCCTGGTCCCTCCTTACAGGGACCAACCGATAGGTTGGGGGACTGTCAGAGAGGAGGTGGTGGTGTTGTATGAAGGCTGGCCTGGTCCGTCCTTACAGGGACCAACCAATAGGTTGGGGGACTGTCAGAGAGGAGGTGGTGGTGTTGTATGAAGGCTGGCCTGGTCCGTCCTTACAGGGACCAACCATAGGTTGGGGGACTGTCAGAGAGGAGGTGGTGTTGTATGAAGGCTGGCCTGGTCCGTCCTCACAGGGACCAACCATAGGTTGGAGGACTGTCAGAGAGGAGGTGGTGGTGTTGTATGAAGGCTGGCCTGGTCCCTCCTTACAGGGACCAACCATAGGTTGGGGGACTGTCAGAGAGGAGGTGGTGGTGTATGAAGGTTGGCCTGGTCCGTCCTGACAGGGACCAACCATAGGTTGGAGGACTGTCAGAGAGGAGGTGGTGGTGTTGTATGAAGGCTGGCCTGGTCCGTCCTTACAGGGACCAACCATAGGTTGGAGGACTGTCAGAGAGGTGGTGGTGTTGTATGAAGGTTGGCCTGGTCCGTCCTTACAGGGACCAACCATAGGTTGGAGGACTGTCAGAGAGGAGGTGGTGGTGTTGTATGAAGGCTGGCCTGGTCCGTCCTTACAGGGACCAACCATAGGTTGGGGGACTGTCAGAGAGGAGGTGGTGGTGTATGAAGGTTGGCCTGGTCCGTCCTTACAGGGACCAACCATAGGTTGGGGGACTGTCAGAGAGGAGGTGGTGGTGTATGAAGGTTGGCCTGGTCCGTCCTCACAGGGACCAACCGATAGGTTGGGGGACTGTCAGAGAGGAGGTGGTGGTGTTATATGAAGGTTGGCCTGGTCCGTCCTTACAGGGACCAACCATAGGTTGGGGGACTGTCAGAGAGGAGGTGGTGGTGTATGAAGGTTGGCCTGGTCCGTCCTTACAGGGACCAACCATAGGTTGGGGGACTGTCAGAGAGGAGGTGGTGGTGTATGAAGGTTGGCCTGGTCCGTCCTTACAGGGACCAACCGATAGGTTGGAGGACTGTCAGAGAGGAGGTGTTGGTGTATGAAGGCTGGCCTGGTGTATGAAGGTTGGCTGTCTGGTGGCCTGGTCCGTCCTCACAGGGACCAACCGATAGGTTGGAGGACTGTCAGAGAGGAGGTGTTGGTGTATGAAGGCTGGCCTGGTCCGTCCTCACAGGGACCAACCGATAGGTTGGGGGACTGTCAGAGAGGAGGTGGTGGTGTATGAAGGCCGGCCTGGTCCCTCCTTACAAGGACCAACCATAGGTTGGGGGACTGTCAGAGAGGAGGTGGTGGTGTATGAAGGCTGGCCTGGTCCCTCCTTACAAGGACCAACCATAGGTTGGGGGACTGTCAGAGAGGAGGTGGTGGTGTATGAAGGCTGGCCTGGTCCCTCCTTACAAGGACCAACCATAGGTTGGGGGACTGTCAGAGAGGAGGTGGTGGTGTATGAAGGCCGGGCTGGTCCCTCCTTACAAGGACCAACCATAGGTTGGAGGACTGTCAGAGAGCAACGGGCTCACAACTGGAGTTACATCCCATAAATACCATTTCATTGAAAAACAGTCATTTGAAGTTGAGTGTGTTTCTCTATATTTCATAAATATGTCTTTATTTTTGTGATACTTTTTGTTGTAGATATGTTTTGTATTATATGCATTTATTGTACGTATTCAAAGAAAATACGGAATCTGCGCGTGGCGTCGCTTATTTCCAGGGTTCACGTGGACACGCTGTTCCCATGGCAACACACAACACAGAAAACGACGGCTACAGCGACGCCGCCTGCGCCATGTCTCATCCAGGACCTCCCAGATGTCTGTCCGGAGACTACCGGGACATGTACGACATGAGAAACGCGGCGGCGGAGTTTTACCGCGTTCACAGAGTTCGTGAGGAGGTGGAGAGAGTTCTGAACGAGCTGTTCCTCCTGCAGCCCGCGGACCTGCACGGTTACCTGGTAGGACCTGCTCACCTGCTCACCTGCTGCTGGACCTCGTGTGCGCGCAGCCTTGTTTACATCATACTCTGCTCAGATATTGACTTCATGTTAACCAGCCAGAGATGGATCAGGGTGGTTTCATACAAATAAAATGCATTGCAGCAAAAAGCGCCACAAACAGTAAATCTGCTGTTTTAAATGGAAAACTAACACAACAGGAGTTCTCTGTTATTTCACTGAATGGTTAAAGACAATACGTTTGTAGTTAAGAACTAAAGCACCACCTCCCTCAACATAACCAGGACATCACTGCCTGATTTAATTTCCTGTCCTCCCTCACCATTACTGGTCTTCTGGAAGGAAGAGGCAGAAAGCAAGAAAGTGAGGTAGAAAGTAGAGAAACTTTGTCCATTGAAACTCAACTCCAGGAGACATTTATAGATGCGCTGACCTGTAATAACTAAATATAATGCAGCCTTACAAAATGCTAGCTGGGCATTAATACATGTCACATTATGAATAAGTTTTCTTCATTTTTGAGGAAGGACATTCACATTGTCAATATTTTTTTGCACTGTTAGCTCTGGAGGTTTTTACATCGTGTTTTCAATGTTAGATTTTGTTATAAAAAGTCAACGTTATAACTATTTCCGAGGCTTCTCTTTTCACCTCGTGTCATTCAGGTGAGGTGAATGTGTGTCTTCTTACATGTTTGTAGGCAGAGAAGAGGATTTTCTTCCTTTGTGATCAAACTGCAACCACGAAGTGTAATTTTCACTCTGTGTGCAAACATGTTCGTGTGTTGAGAAGAACTTTGCAGAGTTTAGGTGTCGTTATTCAGCAGTAGTCAAAACTCATCCTTAGAAAACACAACAGCTTCTACAAGTGGTGTAACACGTGATTTAAATACATGCTGTGGACACATCTTGCTGTTTTGGTCCAGTGCTATAAAACAATGACGGTTCGAGAGTACTGGAGTAAACAGTGTACATGTGTGGACGTCCTCGGTGAAGGAGAAGTGAAAACTATCCTGCTCAAAGCAGAGAATCACAATGACGTAATACTTTTCTTATGAACTGTCACTTCAGGCAGATTACTTCACAAACCTCTCTGCAGCCCCACGGATCAGCAGACTGAAGGGACGAGAGGTTTATGATGCCAGAGGAGAACTCTCCATTGAGGCCGAGCTCTTCTGTATCATCCACAACAAGGAAAAGGTAAAACTCATTTTTCACATTTAGCAAAGATGTCGTGAAAATATCCACTGCATTAAAAATGGGCCTGGTCCTTCTCCTTCTGGTCGTTGTGTCCTCCTTCAGGTTAACTTAGAAACTATTGGAGCAGACTTTAACCAATCGGCCTCCTTCAGAGAAAACACTTGATTTTAACGTCATCTCACGTCACCACACACGGTGATCAGTGATTGGTCGAGGAGGTGGAGAGATGATGTGGTGGAGGAGGAGGAGGTGGAGGTGGAGAGATGATATGGTTGAGGAGGAGGAGGTGGAGAGATGATGTGGTTGAGGAGGAGGTGAACGTGGTTGAGGAGGAGGTGAATGTGTCAGGAAGTGTTGTGGGCGTCGTGGGGCCTTCTGCTCATCAGACATGACATTCACAACACCAATCGCTGGTGAATATCTGGTTCTTCTCTCCTGCTGTCAGAGCACCTCCTCAGCTGCCATCTCTGCACACTTGACACCTGAGAACACGCCAGCGGACGGCAGACCTGCGAGTGAGGAGAGGGCTGATCATGTGATGACTGCTGTCCAGTGGATCAATCAACCTCTGACCAGCCTGCTCAAAGACCAAAGCCCCTGTGACCAGCTGCAGGTGGACCACATACTCAGGTAGTGTTTGGGCTTCTCTGGAGGAACATCAAAATAATAAAACACACATCATACTCCAAAAATCAAATTGAGATTTTTGGGTTGATTTTATTTATACCTATTATTGTTTATTCAGTATTTTTCATTTTCATTTTCCCTAAATTCACCTTCAGGGGAAAGTTTTAGTGTATTTGCTGTAAATACTGCTGGAGGGACGGCATTTATTTATTTATTATTTATTATTGAGGAAGAGTTACATTTATTCTAATTTGAGATATTTAGGACCCTTCCATTATTTTACCATCGCTTTAATAATGTACAGTAGAAACAGTGAAATTCAGAAATGTTGGAACCTAACAACTCCATCTGATAGTTATCACATTGAATCTACTGCATTATAAAGTAAACATAATGTAAAAGGTAAACAAACAAACAAATAAATGAATAAGTAGTGCTTCTTTGGTGAATTAGGATCCAGTTGGATCCAGTTAAAGGGTGGACAATGATGACTGCCTGTCTTGTAATGGATTTGAATACAAGCAGTGGGAATGTTTGATATGAATGACAGCTAGATAATATCCAGTTCATCTTCCAGTAGTTTATGGGGCAAATTGCTGAAAGGCCGAATGAGAAAGGTTGTTATATATTCAGACAGCTTTAGGGGAAAGTAAACTGGTAGGATGCCGTTGTTTTGTTGGACCAGCCTACTATTTCATAAAGTGTACAGTGATTAATGTGGAATTAGCAGCATGGAAGTCCAGCATATCTTCATATTGAAGCACCGACTGGTTGATTTCACAATTGTTTCTTTTTCCTGAAGAGAAAAATAAAAATGTTCTCATCTTAATCTTTTAATTGCATTTGATTTTGTGACAGTTGTTTTCCTTTGAGGTTTCAAAGTAAGACTGGCGTTTTGCAGAGATGCCTGAAGCACATTAGAGGGGACAGTTGGAGATAAGCTGCATGCACACAAAGACTGTGTCATGTGCATGAAAAGGGTTATCATAAGTCTGCTGAACTAATAATATTGTTTGTTTAGATTGCTAATAATGCACCAAGTACAGAACTTTGTTTTACCGGTCAGTAGAGATCACCGGTGCCATAAATACCTCGCAGCTCAGTACCTACAAACTTACACACAATTCCTGTTGCGTGTCATTGGATCTTTGCCTAAAGACTGTTTTCATGACACTAACTTATTCATTTTGTTCTCTGTATTTGCACAGCAATTTCTTCACGGCCCGCTTCCTGGAGGAGAAAGACCTCCAGAAGCAGGAGAGTCATCCTCCAAGCAAACCAGAGGCGGCGCTTCCTTCTCCACCACCTATGAAGACTAAAGAGAAGAAGAGCACTGATAAAAGTAGGCTCGAGGCTAGTCGCGCAACAGCACTGCCTCATGTTCGGTACCAATAAGACATCTTACACCGGCAGCCAAATACTGAGCTCACAATGTGTTGTTATGCCTCTGCACCGGCAGCAGCCAAAGCCACAGGAATTATGTCTTTAATGGAGTTTGTCTGGTGAGCAAATTATTTCAAGAACGCCTTCCAGGGACTTTCTTCACTTGGTCCGAGAATGAACTGATTTGATTTCAGGATCAAAGTGTAAAATGGTTACTGGACCCAAATGCAGCCAAGACAAAAGGCACATGAAGGGTGAGGCAGGTAGACAAATGGAGGAGGAGTCGAAAAGCAGCTGAAACAATGAGCAAAGAGTGCAACAACAAATAGGAGCACACAGATAGAGACATGAGATACACGAAGTACGTGTAACACAGGAATATCAATTTCTATTAGGTGGTTGTCATGTCTCTTTTCCAACAATTATATCTCAAGGACAACACATGGGAAAGTAAAACTACATGAACAAACAAACAAACAAACAAACACAAGAAAAGTCATGAAGCACCCATATACCATGGAGCATAAAGATCAGGTATGTTATCTAATGTGTGACTGATAAACAGCCCCCCCCCCCCGCACCACCACTCCCCCACCCCCACCACCAACAACTTCCCTCCAGAGAGTTTCCTCCAGAACTAAATAGGTTCTCATGCCTTTTGCTGTTTGTATTCGCAGCACCTCCTAGTAGTGGAGAGGGACCATCCAGCTAGTGTTTAAAATGGCACTTTTTGCAATCCTTGACACCTCTGGAACTTCAAAAAAAATTCATATTTATCAAAAACGTGCAGGTTTGGCTATTTGCAAACTGAAGACAATCAGAGAACTTGGAGAATGTTTCGTTGCGGGAAGCGCTACAAATCTGCCGAAAGATGTATGATATGTGGTGAAAACACTCAGTGTAATGTGATTTACATCCATCTTCATGACAATAACAGGTGCAAAGAGCCTTCATTTGTGCTCCAATCTATTAGGCAGCTTTTCCCTCATTATTAGACAACCCTACAGTCATCATTAGGCAGCATTCACAGGAAGTGAAAAGGACGGCTTTCTAATTTGGTATCTAAGCGTTGTAATCTTCAGTATGAACTGCCTTTAGAAAAGAAGACAAAGAGACACCTGTAATGGCATCAGAACATGTAGGTTTATTTTCAGGCTGTTTTTTAAATCTTTGATTTATCTCTTTCTCTCTCTCTCTGCCGCTGTTGTGACATCCGTTGATCAGGTTGAAAAGGAAAGTAAAGTAGTTGAGAGAGATGTCGTGGTAATGATACGTTTACGCGAGTTTGCTTCTGACTACAGCAGCTAAGAGGATCTTCATATCCAATATCCTGCCCTTTGTTAGTGATGATCTGTCTATCAGAGTTATGGAGACATGAAGAGATATAGTTTACCCAATCAGAACGCACCTCTTCTGAGCTGTTGTGTCTTCAAGATGACAAGTGAGCAAGATGCTGAAAAAGAGACACGAGAAACTGAATCTGGCTTTGAAGTGAACATGAAGACTTGTAGCATCGTGTTCTTGTTATGTGCTTTGGTTGTGGCAGTGAGGGTCACGTGATGGAAAACGTTCCTGATGAACACGCTACCGATGGAGGACAGTTAACCTGGAAACCCAAAGATCAGAACTAAGAGCAGGAAAGAGTTGAGGGTTGAAAAATAATCAAGAAATGTGCAGCAGAAAAAAGGTTATTCTTTTGTACAATATTAACATGAAATGATCCCGGATGACGACGTCATATTCTAAGCAGAAGCATAATTTATAATCCAATATGAATAGTTGTAACTATCTGTTCGCCTTAACTTCCATATTCCAGTGAACAGATATGATGAATGAGACCGATGAGCCTAAACCTGCAGATGTGAGCAGACAGAGACAGAACTGATGGAAGAAGAGACAAATGTTAAAAATCTTGATGTTAAAAGACAGCAAAACGCTGATGTGGAGGGCTCCCAACAAACAAGGGCAGCAGCAGTGAGTAAAACAGGAGCATGTTGACTGTTATGTGTCAGAATACCAAGAACCCGGCTGCTTTTCCTTTACGTTTTATGTTAAGTTGTGTTAGCAGCACTGGACGCTCTAACTTGCTTTATATCCACTTTTGTTTTTTCTGAGGGTGATGCAAGAGCCTCAGGAGCTCTGCAGCGCTTTCACCAAACTTTAAAGTCAATGTTGAACTCTGACTGAGTTTTCCCAGGACTGAGAAGAAGTTCTGGCTTGGCTGTTACTTGTTGTGCAGGACGTTTGTCAGGAGAGTAGAGGACCTATAGCCCCAGTGAGCTGGTTTTTAGTTACATTTTTTAAATGTTTTTATTTTATTGTTTGTTTTGCAGGGACAATGCACACCAATCAACAGTAAAACTGTAAGTGAGCCATAGTTAGCCAGAGAGGCTAATTTTCATCTGCTGTCCCCGGCCAGATGTTTGAAGGCAGCCTAAAATGACTAAATTTCAAATAATCGATAAACAGACAGTAACGTATAGACAAAACCAATTCACATATAAGAAAAAGAAAAGTGTACCTACAGTACAAACACATATATAACACTGAGGCACAGAACATACATCAACACTGAACAAGACAAATGCACATATAGGTGAACCAAGCAGGCAGGACAGACAGTACATTAATGCTTGCACACCTGAGTGGCAACAAGCCATTCATTAAGGCTACGTTTGAATGTTTTGTACGTGTTTTTTGTGTGTATGTGTGATGGCAGAGCATTCAACGAGTGTGCTGAATTCACAGATAATGCAGATTTGCTAAAAGAGTTTGACCTATGGTGAAATGACACAATCACCTCTTGAAGCAGATCTAGTGTGTCTGATACTTGGAGTGCGCTGTTTAATAAAATCACTAAGCGGAGGCGGGGCCATGCCATGTACAAATTTAAAAACCAGACACACATCAGTGAATTTAATGAGGTTCTCCCAACTCAAGATATGGTGTTTGATGAGGATATTGCAATGATGGTGACTTTTTAAAAAAAATTTATCAAGTGTTTTTAGAGCTTGTTTATGGAGAATATGGATAGATTTTAATGTAGTGCTGCCCCAGTGAGCTGGTTTTTGAGCATTCATTATGTGTACCTTTGGCACTTTGGAGTGACCGATGGAAAATAATTGATCCTCCTGTAAATATCCTTGACACACAAGTGAAGGGTTTTCGTCTCCAATTGTAAATGGCCCACAGGAAGCTTAGCATGGCTTCACCATGTTTGCTTGCTCCTAAGTATAATGGATCTGATTCTGCACAGATTTCAGGAAGGTTGATGCGGTACCAATGCCTGACTGTTACCCAATACCAAAGATTGCATTGATCAGGTAGGTGGTGCAAGATTCCTTATGAAACTGGATCCTCTGAAAGGTTACTGGCAGGTGCCACTGACACAAAGGGCAAAAGAAATCACCAGTTTCAATTCACTTGGGGGATTATTTTAATGAAGTCATGCCTTTTGGGTTGCGGGACGCCCCATCTACGTTCCAGCACCTGATGATGACTGCATATTTGGATCATGTTTTAACTGACCGAAACCCCCTGACCGTCTCGACCAGGATGCAGAATAACAACCAATGGCTGGTTGCTGTTCCTTCAATCGACACGCTTTTCATATCAGAGCCCCAAACGTGCCTTCAAACTGCTTCTGTCACATGAATATGTGTTCTAGTTTGTAATTTTTCTTTCATTATAGGAAAAAAGAGCATTGTTGTGGAGAAGCCTTTCCCTCCAGCAGAACCTCCAGAAGTGGTCCTGAGTGGGAGCTTGGCCGTCGGCACAGTGTCGCTGGCTGTGGCCAAAACTGGGGCACAAATAAAGGACATCCCGCTCTACAAATACACAGCAGAGCTGAAGAATCGAGAGGTTTGACCACACAAGCTCTAACGCTTAAAATCCCACAAACACTGGAGGCAACATATAATAATATTTAAGGAAACTCTTCTGTTCAGGGTCCAACACAGTTTCACATCCCTGTGTCTTTGGTGACATTGCTGAGCTGTGGGAAGACTTCTCCTGGAAAACTCAGTTTACTGGAGGAGGTCGTCCTGATCCCCAAAGTGGGACACCGAGTCAAACAAGTATTTAACTGTCCCGCCATATTTCTGTGCAGTCGGTACGCTTTCTGTCTGTGGCCCACGTCTCTGAGGTGGCCGTTGGTGTGGATACGTTCACTCTTTTTAAAGTTCTTTGCTTCCTCTTTGGTTTTTATGATCTGGTATATTATTGGTAAAACACCTTGGTTCGTATATATGCTTTTTTTCCCCCACTACATCGTTTCTGAAATGCACTGAACTGTGAACTTCTTCAACAGATCATCACAATGACCCTCCAGTTACAAAAGGAGATGATGAGAATTATCAACACTTCCACAAAAGCTGGGGTGAGGGACATCGCTATTTATTCTCTCTAAGAAACAGAGTTCACGAGAGCAGAGGATATGTACATAAAGGGAGAGTTCTATTGGAATTTCATGGGTAATCTTTAAATATTGGTATGCAGGCCTAAAAGTATGTTGAAATTGCTTATTAAAGTATTGAATATTTCCTCTATTTACCTTCTTAATACTGCTTTGGTACTGTATAGAAATATCTCCGGCATTGTTCAGTGACCCCCAGAACTTTCATTCATAATGTGAACAGTGCAGAATGTGAGTGGGACACTCAGCTTCTAATAACCTTGCAGCGACAACAGTCTTATTTAAACCTACAGAATGAATATATACTCATCTATTGTCATTCACATGTAGCTTCAGCTAACCTACTTTTCAGCAGACGTATTCAGGGACCAGAGATGTAAAGAACAATGCATGTGACTGTATGAATTCAGTTGGATATGTAAAAAGACAAGACACAGAGATTGTTGACGTGGTGATCGATGTGTTTTCCCCGAGGCCAACCAGGCCGTTGTGTGTAACTGTGGAGCGCTGGCTGGGAACTTTGAGCGACCCGAACAGCCTCTGGATCTGGTCACTGAGGCCTGTTGTAACCTCGACCTTGCACTAGGAACAGAGATCCATTTAGCGCTGAACTGTGCTGCCCCTGAGCTAATGGACTATGTAAGTTGACAAAAGGTAGTCAAAGGGCTCATGGGAGTCCTTCTATACAGGCAAACACAGTTTAGTCACAGCAGATAAAGAAACAAGTTGTGGAGAGTTTGTCTTCTTCTCTTCCTCAGTCTAAAGGGAAGTATGAAATTACAACAGGAGTTCTGAAGTCTCCAGATGAACTCGTGGATGTGTACCAAACCCTCATCAGCAAATACCCAGCGGTGGTGGCAATAATCGATCCATTTAGGAGAGAGGTCAGTTGAAAACATGTTCATTCTGTCATCAACATTTTATACATTTTTATACGTTGATTTCTCTGTAGTTTCTGCACCTGACACTGAGGACAAAAGAAAATTCCTGAATATCTGTTCATGTTATTCATCCAATCCGAATACAGAGATAGCTTTAAACTTGATGTTAAAGGATGAGGGTTATGGCATTTGTGATCTTTTTACTGGCAAACCAAAGGAAAATACCAAAACCAACAATGTGTTAATTCCATCTCTCAGTTCTTTCTGACTCCATGTGGCTTCCAGCTCCAAGCCCTGTGGTCCCTACTGAAGAAGCACAGAGAAAAGCCCTATAAATAAAGTTTTATTTTTAATAAGTACTCAGACATGTGATTAAAAATAGCAGTTTACTGCAACAAATGACTATTTTCAGCCACCAGTTAATAAACATTTTTCTGATGAAACTGTGGAACAGGTTAGTTATAAGGCATCCGTTGCCATAGTTACAAGTGCAGACTTGCTGATGCTCCTTTCTGGAGTTCACCCTGGTTTACTGTAAACACCTTCATTCAACACAACATCTGACTTATTAGTGTCACAGATTTTGTTCTTCTAGTCATGAGCAGCTCACAAACTTTTTATTTACCTGCAGGGCTCCATGCAGAACTTCATCAGTCACTTGGTTTTAGAAGTAATGTTTCTTTGTGTTCAAGTGTTTATGTGGATAACAGTTGGTTCATATAAGTATGGATGATCATTTCTTCATCTCTTACACCTGTGCTCCTCTTCCTTTATGTGTGTGTTCTTGCTCTGGAAGGACACAGACCAGTGGGAGAAGCTAAGCAATGCAATTGGAGATTCATGTTCGTTGCTCTCTGACATCACCTACAAGTCACAAGCTCCGCCCCTTCCTGGAGTCAGAGGTCATATAATGAAACACGGCCACAACACAACAGTCAGTGACTTGATCCGCATCGCCTCAGAGCAACAAGGTAATTGGTGGAGTTGAGAAGAGGAGGCTGAATCAGTGCTGGCAAGGAGAGTTGATCGTCTCAACTCCTGTCGAAACCTGTTTGTTTAGTTACAAGTTGCATAAAAAAAGGAGTGAGGCAACAAAACGCTCTGAGCCTTCTCCTGCTGTGTGCATGGAGCTGTGATGGAAAGTTACGTTGCTCGATCAACGTCAGCTCCAGAGTCACACATGTTTTTATGACTATTTATCTGGGCACACCTGTGATGTCACCATGGACTTGAGCAGAGAGAGCACATCAGGTTTTGGCTCAAACTCAAGGAATCATCAGCAAAGACCCTTAAAATGCTTCAGAACACCGACAGCAGTAAAAAAAGGGACTTCAGCATTTCAGAGGAGTTGGGTTGTGATGTTGTGATGTTGTGATGTTGTGATGTTGTGATGTTGTGTTGTGATGTTGTGATGTTGGGTTGTGATGTTGTGATGTTGTGATGTTGTGTTGTGATGTTGTGATGTTGTGTCGTGATGTTGTGATGTTGTGTTGTGATGTTGGGTTGTGATGTTGTGATGTTGGGTTGTGATGTTGTGATGTTGTGATGTGATGTGATGTGATGTTGTGATGTGATGTGATGTGATGTGATGTGATGTGATGTTGTGATGTGATGTGATGTGATGTGATGTGATGTGATGTGATGTGATGTGATGTGATGTGATGTGATGTGATGTGATGTGATGTGATGTGATGTTGTGATGTGATGTGATGTTGTGATGTGATGTTGTGATGTTGGGTTGTGATGTTGTGATGTTGTGATGTGATGTGATGTGATGTGATGTGATGTGATGTGATGTGATGTGATGTGATGTGATGTGATGTGATGTGATGTGATGTGATGTGATGTGATGTGATGTGATGATGTGATGTGATGTGATGTGATGTGATGTGATGTGATGTGATGTGATGTTGTGATGTGTGATGTGATGTGATGTGATGTGATGTTGTGATGTGATGTGATGTGATGTGATGTGATGTGATGTTGTGATGATGTGATGTGATGTGATGTGATGTGATGTGATGTGATGTGATGTGATGTGATGTGATGTTGTGATGTGATGTTGTGATGTTGTGATGTTGTGATGTTGTGATGTTGTGATGTTGTGATGTGATGTTGTGATGTTGTGATGTGATGTGATGTGATGTGATGTGATGTGATGTGATGTGATGTGATGTGATGTGATGTGATGTGATGTGATGTGATGTGATGTGATGTTGTGATGTGATGTTGTGATGTTGGGTTGTGATGTTGGGTTGTGATGTTGTGATGTTGTGATGTGATGTTGTGATGTTGGGTTGTGATGTTGTGATGTGATGTGATGTTGTGATGTGATGTTGTGATGTTGTGATGTGATGTTGTGTTGTGATGTTGTGATGTTGTGTTGTGATGTTGTGTTGTGATGTTGTGATGTGATGTTGTGATGTTGGGTTGTGATGTGATGTGATGTTGTGATGTTGTGATGTGATGTGATGTGATGTTGTGATGTTGTGATGTGATGTTGTGATGTTGGGTTGTGATGTTGTGATGTTGTGATGTGATGTTGTGATGTTGGGTTGTGATGTTGTGATGTGATGTGATGTTGTGATGTGATGTTGTGATGTTGTGATGTTGTGATGTGATGTTGGGTTGTGATGTTGTGATGTTGTGATGTGATGTTGTGATGTTGTGTTGTGATGTTGTGATGTTGTGATGTGATGTTGTGATGTTGGGTTGTGATGTTGTGATGTGATGTGATGTGATGTTGGGTTGTGATGTTGTGATGTGTTGTGATGTTGTGATGTGATGTGATGTTGTGATGTGATGTTGTGATGTTGTGATGTGATGTTGGGTTGTGATGTTGTGATGTTGTGATGTGATGTTGTGATGTTGGGTTGTGATGTTGTGATGTGATGTGATGTTGTGATGTGATGTTGTGATACGATGTGATGTTGTGATGTGATGTGATGTTGTGATGTGATGTTGTGATGTTGGGTTGTGATGTTGGGTTGTGATGTTGGGTTGTGATGTGATGTTGTGATGTTGGGTTGTGATTTGATGTTGTGATGTTGGGTTGTGATGTTGTGATGTTGTGATGTTGTGATGTTGGGTTGTGATGTGATGTTGTGATGTTGTGATGTTGGGTTGTGATGTTGTGATGTGATGTTGTGATGTGATGTTGTGATGTGATGTTGTGATGTGATGTTGTGATGTGATGTTGTGATGTTGTGTTGTGATGTTGTGATGTGATGTTGTGATGTGATGTTGTGATGTGATGTTGTGATGTGATGTTGTGTTGTGATGTTGTGTTGTGATGTTGTGTTGTGATGTTGTGTTGTGATGTGATGTTGTGATGTGATGTTGTGATGTGATGTTGTGATGTGATGTTGTGATGTGATGTTGTGTTGTGATGTTGTGTTGTGTTGTGATGTTGTGTTGTGATGTTGTGATGTTGTGATGTTGTGTTGTGATGTTGTGATGTGATGTTGTGATGTGATGTTGTGATGTGATGTTGTGATGTTGTGTTGTGATGTTGTGATGTGATGTGATGTTGTGATGTGATGTTGTGATGTTGTGATGTTGTGTTGTGATGTTGTGATGTGATGTGATGTGATGTGATGTGATGTTGTGATGTTGTGATGTTGTGATGTTGTGATGTGATGTTGTGAAACTTCAAATATTTGGTTGAGACGACTTGAATTTCTGTTTTCTGTTGGGTTGTCCAACGTAACAGTACAGCTGCTCACAGTGCTTTGAAAAGTCCATGCTGTGATCTCAGATGCAGATCTGGAAGAGCGGTCACAAAAACATGCTGTCACACTAATGTCACGGTGCTGCTCTGCATTTACCTCCAACAGAAACATAACTGAGAACCTGTGAAGACATTGATTTAATGGAGGATTACGTATCATGTGTTTACTTGTTAACTTCAGGGGCAGTGCTGATGGGAGCAACATGCAGCGAGCCCTGCGGTGAAGACTCTTTCTCAGATATCGTAAGTCTTCATCTCTTTCCTCCTGTTTCCATCTCCTGTCAGAGACCATCTCTGCATCTCTGCAGTCTTTCTGTTCAACGGCCTCATGTCAGAGCAGCAGCCATCTGCAGTAACGATGTGTTGTAATTGTCAACTAAGCGTTAGTCAATGATAAAAGTCTTCGGTAACCAAGTTTCCATTCGTCCTTCAGTGTCCGTCTCCTCATCGCTGCAGACTTGGTCTAGATAGGAAACACTAGTTACCAGCTAACACCGCCATCACAGTGACCACAAAACCACGGTTTACAGACCTGGAGAGGGAACACACTGCATGTCCCTCTGTCCCTCTCTCTGTCCTCTACCCGGTCTGGGTGGAGGTGAACAGGATGTGGGTGGAGGTGAACAGGATGTGGGTGGAGGTGTGGAGGTGTTACTTCAGGACAGTTTAGTCTGCCCGCTGCTGGTTAGTTTTATAGAATTGGTTTTGCTCCGTTCACTGAAAGCAATAATCACATGCATTTTATTTTGTTTTAAATTTTATATGGAGTACTTCTCTGTATTATATATACGCTATTAAATATGACATCTGTTTCTGTTGACTTCCTGCAGCAGCACCTCCGTTTCTGAACGGCTGTAGTTGTTCTTCCTGTTATATTCCGCTGATCCACCGCCATTATTTATGTTTCTCTCAACTTCTCTCTTCTGTCTCACTTCCTGTGACTCCGTGTGCACACGGCACTGCAGTCTCATGTCCTTTTATGGGCATTGAAGGGCGTTTACTTATGCTAATTAGGAACAAGTGGCACGCGCTTTCAATTCACGAGGACCGCGGGATTCATCGAGATAAGAAAGCAGGTGCGAACAAATCCGGGGTTTAAGAACGCGTCGTGAATCTGACGGAGACTCTTTCTTTGGACATTTTTTAAGAACAAATTTAAGAAAATTCTTAAGAAGATTTTGGTGAATGAGGCCCAATGTTTTAGAAACATGTTGTGTCTTTGTTTTACATTTTTTATTTTCAAAACCAAATGCATTAGTATTGTAATGGTGTTCTGGATTTGGCATCCAAAGTGTTTCTCACTGAATCGCAGGACATTTGTAAAACATGTTTTGTTTGTTTTGGCAGGAAATGAACTCCGTATGTCTCCTCAGCACCAGTTTGTGTCTCACATGCTGCTGCTGCTCTCCTCCCCCTTTAGGCTGTCGGTCTGGGCCTGGACTATGTCAAACTGGGAGGTCTCAGCGGTGCTGAGAGGATGACTAAATACAACCGGCTTATTTCTATAGAAGAGGAACTGTCCCAACAGGGAATCCTGGGTACGTTTTTATACTCCCTCCCTTGTCTCTCTTCTTTTTTTTCAGTTGGACAGAGAAAAAGGAGACATGACAAAGCCAGAGAGAGACAGAAAGAGGCAGTAATGTCTGGGCTCGAGAGCTCACATCTCTCTCAGTGATGGATGTGAAAGGAAACTGTGTGTGAGGAATCATACAAATGTGTATTTGTGTGTGTGAGTGGAAGAATGAAAACCTCATGCCTTCAATCTGTTAATTAGCTGCCTAATTACTTCAAGGACAAATACTTTCCCTTCCAACGTTTCCAAAAACCACACAGGGACACCAGAGGGTTAATGAGAGATGAGTACGTATCTGTGTGTCATCAGCCGGTTTTATTCAGCATGTGGTATCAACACAGACCTCAAACAGCGATAAACATGCTGAAACACAGATGAAGTGAAAGGCTCAGTGTGCTGCACAAATGGGATTTCAGCAGCGTCATCACAAGTGTCTGCAGTCCAGCTTTTGTGCGTTCAATTTTTGTCATTATTCTGTGTCGTCCACAGTCTGTAAAGAGAAGCACCCCCCTCCTCTGTTCCCTGAGAAACCACAGGAGCAGTCGGCCGCTGCAGAGAGAAGTGAGTCTGACGTGGCCTGAAGGAGGGCGGCTCGCAGCCGGTCGGGTTTAAACAAGCCTTCAAATGTGTGTCACCGCTCCAACGTTGGATTTCCATTCTGCTGTTATCGCTTACTTTACCTTAAAAAACCTGCATGAATGTAGTTTTCCCATTTGTTTCCTCTCGTTGCCCCTCCACTCGTTTCCCCTCCTCTCGTTGCCCCTCCTCTCGTTGCCCCTCCACTCGTTGCCCCTCCACTCGTTGCCCCTCCTCTCGTTGCCCCTCCACTCGTTTCCCCTCCTCTCGTTGCCCGTCCTCTCGTTGCCCCTCCACTCGTTTCCCCTCCTCTCGTTGCCCCTCCACTCGTTGCCCCTCCTCTTGTGCCCCTCCACTCATTTCCCCTCCTCTCGTTGCCCCTCCACTCGTTTCCCCTCCTCTCGTTGCCCCTCCTCTCGTTGCCCGTCCTCTCGTTTCCCCTCCTCTCGTTGCCCCTCCTCTCGTTTCCCCTCCTCTCGTTGCCCGTCCTCTCGTTGCCCCTCCACTCGTTTCCCCTCCTCTCGTTGCCCCTCCTCTCGTTGCCCCTCCTCTCGTTGCCCCTCCTCTCGTGCCCCTCCTCTCGTGCCCCTCCTCTCGTTGCCCCTCCTCTCGTTGCCCCTCCTCTCGTTGCCCCTCCACTCGTTTCCCCTCCTCTCGTTGCCCCTCCTCTCGTTGCCCCTCCACTCGTTGCCCCTCCTCTCGTTGCCCCTCCTCTCGTTGCCCCTCCTCTCGTGCCCCTCCACTCGTTTCCCCTCCTCTCGTTGCCCCTCCACTCGTTTCCCCTCCTCTCGTTGCCCCTCCTCTCGTTGCCCGTCCTCTCGTTTCCCCTCCTCTCGTTGCCCCTCCACTCGTTTCCCCTCCTCTCGTTGCCCGTCCTCTCGTTGCCCCTCCACTCGTTTCCCCTCCTCTCGTTGCCCCTCCTCTCGTTGCCCCTCCACTCGTTGCCCCTCCTCTCGTTGCCCCTCCTCTCGTTGCCCCTCCACTCGTTGCCCCTCCTCTCGTTGCCCCTCCTCTCGTTGCCCCTCCTCTCGTGCCCCTCCTCTCGTTGCCCCTCCTCTCGTTGCCCCTCCTCTCGTGCCCCTCCACTCGTTTCCCCTCCTCTCGTTGCCCCTCCACTCGTTTCCCCTCCTCTCGTTGCCCCTCCTCTCGTTGCCCGTCCTCTCGTTTCCCCTCCTCTCGTTGCCCCTCCTCTCGTTGCCCCTCCTCTCGTGCCCCTCCTCTCGTTGCCCCTCCTCTCGTTGCCCCTCCTCTCGTGCCCCTCCACTCGTTTCCCCTCCTCTCGTTGCCCCTCCACTCGTTTCCCCTCCTCTCGTTGCCCCTCCTCTCGTTGCCCGTCCTCTCGTTTCCCCTCCTCTCGTTGCCCCTCCACTCGTTGCCCCTCCTCTCGTTGCCCGTCCTCTCGTTGCCCCTCCTCTCGTTGCCCCTCCTCTCGTTGCCCCTCCTCTCGTGCCCCTCCTCTCGTTGCCCCTCCTCTCGTTGCCCCTCCACTCGTTTCCCCTCCTCTCGTTGCCCGTCCTCTCGTTGCCCCTCCACTTGTTTCCCCTCCTCTCGTTGCCCCTCCTCTCGTTGCCCCTCCTCTCGTTGCCCCTCCTCTCGTGCCCCTCCTCTCGTTGCCCCTCCTCTCGTTGCCCCTCCTCTCGTGCCCCTCCTCTCGTTGCCCCTCCTCTCGTTGCCCCTCCACTCGTTGCTCCTTCAGGTATACGAGGTGTGATGCTGTGTGAGGTGTGACTACTGAACAGGTGTCAACATGAACCTTTGTTTGCTTGATCTCTGTGTTGTGATACGTCAGCATGCATATTAATAAAAGGACCAGCAACCTCTCCATTTGTGTTGTGTTGTATCGCTATGCTGCTGTTGTCTCTCGGACCGGTCCAGATGTTCTGGTTCTGAGACTCTGAGTCTGCCTCCTTCAGAGCTTTCGTCTTGTTAAAGTGGACTTTTTTCTTCCCACTGTTGCTCATGGTTTCTCTCTACAATGTAAGATCTCAACCTTTCTACGTTGAGGACCCTGACATGACATATGTTGTTATTTAGGAGTATATAAATCAAACTGAACTGAATTATAAATTTGTAGGAGTGAGTAGAATATCATCTGGTGGCCCGTTCTGCAGAGGGTCTCTGTGTCAACATCCACTTGGATGATCTAGTTTATATTGTGGTGATTTGTTGTAAAGTTGTGCTTCATTAAATCATTATAATAGTTATGCGTTAGGTAAATAACACACGAAAAACCCAAGTAAGGTCGTATTGATCCAACATTAAAGAACTATTAAGCTGTAACCACCAACTACATTCAATATCTATGGCTACAAAATATTTTCTGAAATAAGCAATTAAATAAGGAAGGAAATGTCAAGAAATAGTCAAAAGACAACATATTTTAATTATTTTTCCAAATGTTATTTTTTTTTCTGACCAGCATTCATAAGCTGAAACCATCAAATGTTCACATAGAAGGAGCTGCTGTCAGACCGTTTTAGTATTTAATCAGTTGTTGCCTAATTGTTTTCTTTCGCTACAGTTCTGGTTTATTTCTGTTTTTGGGGACATAATGAAACACAGTGAATAATGGACTCAGTGTTTCTCAGCTGTGTCTCGTGTGTCTTCAGGTTGGTCCGGCCGTGCTTGAAATAATTATTTCGTTTTTCTTTTCAACACCAGCATCATTTAACTCATCACGATTTAATGATCCTTCTATTCTTAGATGACTTACAGTTATACAAATGCTTAATTCTACATATGTCATGTGTACTTTAATGTCAAGCAAAATAGATGAAATAAAAAATGTTCCCCCTTTGCTAATTCTTCCAGTTGTGTTTCTTCGGCGTCTTGGCGGCTCACCCGCAGTGTTGCTGTAAATGTCAGCGAGTGAAGACAACCTCTAATCAATGAAACGTGAAGACACAAACTGGACAGAGTAACGTCTCCGCCGAGGTTCCCGGCAGGCGATCGCTGTGTTTGGGAAATAAATTAAATGACTAACAAAACAGGTCAAATTAAGTGTTTCCCAGACGCACTAAAAGGACCTCCCTAATTGCTGGTCCCTGAAGGGACAAAAACACAAAAACAACAAAACATGATATTGTATTGGCCCGATGACGAGGAAGACGGAGTGGTGAGAATGGGCCGCGGCGGCGAAGAGGCCGAGGGAAGAAAAGAACTCAGCATGACTCGTGTAATTGCATGTTTTGCCTCAATCGGCGACGTGCGTACCGTCCGTCAATCAACGTCAGCCAGTCCGGCGGCTCGAGCAGATGGCGGAGGAAAGAATCGAGTCGGTCATTGACTTTGTTTCTGCTCGGCAAAGGGAGAGGGAGGCAGCAGCTCCGAGGAACACCGCCGTCACTCCTCTGACTCAAAGACGATGTTATACATCGGTATATTATCGAGCTTCCACCAGAACAACCTCATTAGACATGGAGGAGATGAGGAGGCAGAGACTCGATCAATACAAAGGCCTTCTCTTCTTTCCATTCCACTGTCGCTCCAGCAGGTCGGCCGCTTACGGACACGCTAGCCTCCGACACGTCATCCAGGATAATCCACACGTCCTCATGCTACTTCAGTCATGAGAAAACGGAGGAGGCGACGACTAACGTGCTCTCGGCACAAGTGATTAGTTTTCTGAATCTCCTCACAGACCATTTCCTGTTTCTATGAGGTCCAGTGTTGAGACTAAATCTGCTGTTAAATCAAATTAAAGTGTGACTTCCTCGGCAGCGTTTGCTTCAGTGGAGTGAGGAGTGACTGAATGAGGAAGATGGAGGGGACTCTTTGAAGTGTGCTGCTGATGAATCTGGTTAGAGAGGAGACTTTGAGCCACAATGACATTTCCTCCACGCTGTGTGAGGGGGGGATTGAGAGCTGGAAATTGCACCTCACTGCTAAATGAAGCATAAAGCTTTAATTAACAGCAGCACACAATAGGTGACGGACATTGGCCACAGTTCACAGCTCTCATGTTTCACTCCCTCACTCAAGGAAGTGCCTGGGAAATGCAGGCAGGTGTCGGGGAAAACAAAACAGCGTGAGAGCAGCCCACCATTGTGGTTAAATCAGCAGCGCAGTCATTGTGATTTTCAAAGGGCACAGGCTGATCCTTGCTCCATACCTGACACACACCCAGCCCTGACTGAGGCTTTACGGGAAAATCCAGCCTAACACACTTTAACACTGTTACAAAACAGACAGTGAGGAAGCGGTCTGCACGCCTGGACTCAACGAAATGTTTTAAAGTGTTGCTCTTCACTGGTGGAACTTCATTTGTCATGTGATTATGATTTTGGCAACATGGATACTGCAGAATCCGATGACTACAAATCTCCAGCTAACTGTAAACATGAGGTTTTAGTTTCTACCCAAAGATTTAACAGGCAGAAAGCCAGCAAGAATCATAAATTTAGTAAATTAGACGCATCTGTAAACAATATTTCCAGAGAAAGGAGTGTCCATTATATTCAGAGACTATCTGTCTTTAATGGACATTCTGATTACAATCCCTGTCCTACAGATGATATTTATACACTATAGGGAATTTGTTTGCCACCTGTGTTGCGAGGAGAACATACATGCTGCATGGATTTTGCTCCAAACCATCGTAGTATGTTTCTGAGTAAACAGAGTTTATAACTAAGAACAGAGAGAAGTTTGAGTCCTGCTTTGGCTTTAAGAACAGTTCAGAGCCCCCAAACAGTCCTGGGCACACCTGAACCCTCCCAAGCAGCTGGCTGATGTCACTTGCCTCGGGCCAGATGTTTAGTTGAGCCTCGGTGTCTTTGAGGTTGCCGCTGTTCTTCAGGGTGCCCTCATAATGTTTTCCAAGGCGTCGGATCCCTCGTTCTTGAATCGTTGGAGTCTCAGAACCTTGAATGCTGAAGATGTTTAGTGTCAGCTTTCCTGTCAGGATAGTTAGGCTCCTACATTTTCCTGGTTTGAGTTGCATCCGTGCCCACATAGCCATCTTCTCCAGTGAACTTAGGATCCATCGGGTTCCTCGGATCGATGGACACATCACCGTTATATCATCCATGAAAGCTCTACAGGCCCAATGTCCTGTATCGCCGTCTGCTTTTGGCCCTCTACACTGCATTCCTCCTGCCTTTAGAAGTAGATTCATGGCAGCAATGAACAGGACATCTCGAGCCTTTGCCATTTTGTGGTGAAGTTTCCCACAGTGAACCTCATCTTCAGCGAATCCATGTGACATCACCAGGTTCGTTACTTCTGGTGGTACTGGGTAGTGCTCCAATGCAGTTCAGGTCAGCTGGTGAGGTACACTTGGGCAGGCTTTGGCGAGGTCTGGCCATCCCACTGAGAGCATGTTGTCATTACTCTTGGTTTCCATGATGAGCTGGCTGATCACTGATGTATGTTCCAGACATCCAGAGTATCCCGGGATTCCTCCTTTTTGGATACTTGCATCGATGTACTCGTTGGCGAGTAGATACGATGTTAGTCATTTCGCAATGATGGACCAGAATCTTCTCCCTTCGACATTTGCTGTGGAAGACGTCCTGCCTGGTTCCTGTCCCCAAGAAGAAGACTCCATCTGGCCTCAACGACTACCGTCCGGTTGCCCTCACATCTCATGTGATGAAGGTGCTGGAGAGGCTGGTCTTGGCCCACCTCAGGCCGCTGGTGCAATCTTCTCTGGACCCTCTGCAATTTGCGTACCAGCCTCATGTGGGAGTGGACGACGCCATCATCTACCTGCTGCAACGAGCTCAGTCTCACCTGGATGGAACCGGTGACTCTGTGAGAATCACTTTCTTTGATTTCTCCAGTGCATTCAACACCATCCAACCACTGCTGCTGAGTGAGAAGCTGCAGGTGGTGGGGGTGGAGGGGGGGTGGACACGTCCACCGTCTCCTGGATCACTGACTACCTGACAGGCAGACCACAGTTTGTCCGTCTGGGCAGTGTGCTGTCTGATACGGTGGTCAGTGGTACTGGAGCTCCTCAGGGAACTGTTCTGTCTCCTTCCTGTTCACCTTCTACACAACTGACTTCCAGAACAACTCAGAGTCAAGACATCTGCAGAAGTTCTCTGATGACTCTGCAGTGGACGGTGTATAAGGGATGGACGGGAGGAGGAGTCAGTGGTCGGATGTATAAGGGATGGACGGGAGGAGGAGTCAGTGGACGGTGTATAAGGGATGGACGGGAGGAGGAGTCAGTGGTCGGTGTATAAGGGATGGACGGGAGGAGGAGTGCAGGGCAGTAGTGGAGGACTTTGTGGAGTGGGCTGGTAGAAATCACCTCCTCCTGAACGTGGCCAAGACCAGAGAGATGGTGGTCGACTTCAGGAGGAAGACGACGGCTCCACAACCGCTGAGAGTTCTGGGAGAGGAGGTGGACATGGTGGAGGAGTACAAGTACCTGGTGTCTCCATGACAACAGACTGAACTGGAAGACCAACATCAACGCTGTCTACAAGAAGGTGATGAGTCGACTCTTTTTCTTGAGGTAACTTCGATCCTTCAATGTGTGCAGCGAGATGTTGGAGATGTTCTACCATCTGTTGTGGTCAGTGAACTGTACTTCGCTGTAGTCTGCTGGGGGAGCAGCATTGGAGCTGGTGACACCAACAGACTTAACAAACTGGTTAAGAAGGCCGGCTCCATCATCGGCTGCAAACTGGACAGTCTGGAAAAGGTGGTGGAGAGGAGGACGCTGAACAAACTATTATCCATATTGGATCATCCTGACCACCCTCTCCACCTGCTGCAGGGACAGAGGAGGATGTTCTCCAAAAGACTCCTCCAACTCCGCTGTCACAAGGACAGATACAGGAGATCATTCCAGATACAGGAGATCATTCCAGATACAGAAGATCATTCCAGATACAGGAGATCATTCCTGATACAGGAGATCATTCCTGATACAGGAGATCATTCCAGATACAGAAGATCATTCCTGATACAGGAGATCATTCCAGATACAGAAGATCATTCCTGATACAGGAGATCATTCCAGATACAGAAGATCATTCCTGATACAGGAGATCATTCCAGATACAGGAGATCATTCCAGATACAGAAGATCATTCCTGATACAGGAGATCATTCCTGATACAGAAGATCATTCCAGATACAGGAGATCATTCCTGATACAGGAGATCATTCCTGATACAGGAGATCATTCCAGATACAGGAGATCATTCCTGATACAGGAGATCATTCCTGATACAGAAGATCATTCCAGATACAGGAGATCATTCCTGATACAGGAGATCATTCCAGATACAGAAGATCATTCCTGATACAGGAGATCATTCCTGATACAGAAGATCATTCCAGATACAGGAGATCATTCCTGATACAGGAGATAATTCCTGATACAGGAGATCATTCCTGATACAGGAGATCATTCCTGATACAGGAGATCATTCCTGCCGACTACAATAAGACTGTACAATAACTCACCTCTGGCAAAATCCATCACATAACAATAACACTGTTGACTGTGTTTCTTGGTTGTTTGTATATAATATATATACTGTACTGTATATACTGTGCATTTTATATTTTATATTTAATGTTTTTTACTGCTATTTTACTGCTATTTTATTGCTTTTCTATTATTCTATTATTATCTTATTGCTTCTGTATGCTGCTGTAGTGAAAACAAATTCAGTTTTTGTGGATCTTATAAGTGGCGCCTGGAGCAGATCCTGCTCGAGCTTTTTCCACTACTTCCCTTAGTTCATCAAGGGAGAAGTCTGCCGTGCTGAAAGGGTCGTCCCCCAGTGGAATGTCTCTGCTGCCACACTGTCCTCCACTTCTTCCTTAGAACACATCAGCCTCCTGTTTTTGGCCTCTTCGAGGAGGTCAGCTGTGAACTGGAAGGAGTTGTTAAAAAAGGCTTTCCTCTGTCGACGCTTCTCTCTCTGGGTTCTCTGGATTGTCTCTGCCCTGCAAAGATTAATTAGGTTTTTCTGCGATCTGCTGCTGGTGATTCATACAACCGTGATTTCCTCTAAAAGTCCTCTAGACTTTCAGATTCACCTCCTCTTCTTATGCTGTGAGCAGGTTGAGCAGAGAAGTCCGGAGAGCTGTGGTTTGCCTCCTGTCCTCCGCCGACTGACCAGCAGTTCTAATAAACTCTGAGATAGCTCTCGGAGAATCTGAAAATCAGGTGCTTTGTGTTGCTGTAGCTGCTCTTTGCACCAAAATACAATGTATGTTTCATATTTTAGATTTCTAAAGGTACCCACTGTTTGCACTTCAGCTTTAAAACAGTTAGCAATATCTTAACCAGCCTGAACTACCTGAACGGTTGTTAGTTAAGAGGTGTGCTTGTTAAAAGTTAACGGAATTACTTCGTGATACGTTTGAAACCATCAGTTGTATTGTGTCGAGGTAGTGTGAACAACTCTATTCACCTACTTTAGTAATCTTTATTATGGTAAGAAACACTCAACTCCAACCAGTCAGTCATCACTTAAAGACATTAAGGTCAGTCAGACTAGAAAAATTCAAGAGGTTTGAAAGTGAAACTGTCTCTCGTGAGGAGCATCGTGAGGAAAAGACCAAGGCTGTGTTCCACTTCTCTCACTACACTCACATAGTGCTGATACACACTGATGTCCTGCTCTTTCCAGAAATGACCAGAGTATTTGAAGGCATCATGCGCCAACATTAATTGTTTTAACCAGAATTGAACATGTTTTTGTGTCCTCTGTTTAACGCACACAATAAACATACTGATGGATTCAATCCAGTAGGAGTATTGGGGTACGTTTGTGTGGCGTTCAGGGACAGCTGCAGCTTCCTAATACTTTAGGTTGATGGCCCCTCCCTTTCTGCTCTGTAGCCGAGACGGAGACTGTTGAGTGTTCAGTTTAGTTTTGAGGATACCTTCCAGGTACTCAGTGCACTGCATGTTTCCATACTTGCCAGTGTAACAACAACTAACAGCAGCTCAGATTAGAGCTTCCAAGAGTTCAGGTAGCCTGATTCACACTGAGGAGACTGTGTGACTCCGGCTGTCATGGTTGAACTGCTGCAAAGAAACACGACTGAGAGACCAATGAGAAGAGAACTGCTTGGACCAGGAAACACAAGGAATGGACATAAGACCAGAGGAAATGTGGACTTTGGTCAGATGAGTGGCCGTATGAGATTTTTGGTTCCAACTAAGAGTAAAAAAATAATGAAAAATACTTGACTGAGTAGTGGTGTCCAAACTTTTGTCAACTTGTATTACAGAACAACTTTATTTCAAGACTATAATTATGTTGTTCTTCAAAGCTTAAGACGTTTTGTTTTTTTACCTTTTGTCTGATGAAGTTGTGTTAGAATTACTGTTATTCCAAAGTGTTAAACGTTTCAGAGATCCATGTTTTACAGTGACATGACCACAACATAACACTGCAGCCCCCTGCATTCTTTTTAAGCAGGTCTATTTTTAGTTTGATGTTCACCGAGAAAATAATTTAAACATTTTTTGTTTTAAATATCCAAACATCTTAAATTTGGCACAACAATCTGCAGGGTGGATGCAGCAGAAATGAGGCAGCATTCAACATACATTGTTGGCCTGAGACGGTTGCCAATGAGTAAGGGGAACAGTAGCAACTACATCTACCACTGTGGCTTGTAATTGTTCACTGAGAAGCTACAAGGGTAACGCTGGTCTCGACAGAACAATTCAGAGACATACTCTGGCTGAAGCTCAAGGCTGCAAAACCAGCTCCACTATTCCTCGCAGTGCAAACAATAAATTGGGCTTTTAGAAGCTGAATGAAACCTGAAAAGGTGGCGTGGGCTCTTTTATTTCAGAATTTAAACAGGCTCAATGTAAATCACAGCCCCAAGAACTGATTAGATTTTTCTGATGAGAACTCATTTCAGCGTTTTACTGACTGATCATAACACAATCAAATGTTTTAAAAAAAAAAAGTACTATACATACATACAATAAAATGAAAGCAGACATGTTGAATTGTGATGTCATGCGACCCACATCCAGGCTGTGTGTGGTTCTGGTGTGCAGGCTGAGCTCGGCCCGGTGGCTCCGGTCACACTGCAGGAGACAGGAGGGGATGGAGACCTGCACAAAGACACACTCTCATTAAAACAGTGTTGTTCCTCTTCAGTCACACTACCACAGGTAAGAATGAATCTGCTGGGATTCTGCTGATGAGGCCACACTGACATGATGTTGACATAATTAGTTTTTTCTATTTATAACACGGTAACACAAAAAGTCATAAAATGGTTGAAAATTGCTCAAAAACGGTTCACGATCACTTTTTCTTACATTATTTTTTTTAATGATGAAATTTAGTGCCCTATTTTCACACCATTGCAAATCTGTTCTAAGCACGTACCCAGGCGTGTTTGCAATTTGGTGAAAGGGCTTTTTTCCAACACTTGCACTGCTGTTATTTTCATAGCTCAACATGAACCTGGCAGCGCCGAGATGTGAAGAACAGCACAACAAGAGGTGTGTCGGTAAAGATGGACTCGTGCAGTGTAATTTTGGTGTCAATTTTAAAGTGAATTTGTGCTTCTGCCAGCTCAAACCAGGTCTAAGTGCAACGCAAGGCTATTTTCATGGCTGTAAAAGTGCACATGAACAGACCTATCCAAAAACCCACTGACAGGTTTGGTGGATGTCCTACATATTTAATCCCACTTACAAAAATAACAAAACACATTTTTTTTAATGCAAACTTCTGATTTAGTCAATAATAAGAAATTATGCCGACTCTTGTGTATGAAATTTGATGTGAATCAGGCAGTCATGACAGCAGCCAATCTCAGCTTATAATACACTGCTCCAAAAAATAAAGGGAACACTTAAACAACACATCCTAGATCTCAATGAATGAAATATTCCAATTCAAATCTTGATTCATTACATAGTGGAATGTGTTGAGAACAAAATAACATCAGAATGATCAATGGAAATCAGAATCATTATCCATGGAGGTCTGGATTCAAAATCATACTCCAAATAAAAGTGGAAAGATCAGATCACAGGCTGATCCAACTTCTGTGGAGATTCCTGAAGACAAGTCCAAATGAGTCTCAGTAGTGTGTGTCCTCCACGTGCCTGTATCACTCCCTACAACGCCTGGGCATGATCCTGATGAGACCACGGATGTTCTCCTGAGGGATCTCCTCCCAGACCCGGATCAAAGCATCGGTCCACTCCCGGACAGTCTGCGGTGGACGTGGCGTCGGCGGACGGAACGAGACGCGATGTCCCGGATGTGCCGGATTGGATTCGGGTCTGGGGAACGGGCGGGCCGGTCCGGAGCGTCGACGCCTTCATCGTGGAGGAACTGCTGACACACTCCAGCCACATGAGGCCGAGCATTGTCCTGCATCAGAAGAACCCGGGACCCACTGCACCAGCAGATGGTCTTCAACGGGTCTGAGGATCTCATCCCGGGACCTAATGGCAGTCAGGGTACCTCTGGCTAGCACACGGAGGGCTGCGCTGCCCTCCGAAGAAACGCCTCCCCAGACCGTCGCTGACCCGCCGCCGAACCGGTCCCGCTGGAGGATGTTGCAGGCAGCAGAACGTTCTCCACGGCGTCTCCAGACTCCGTCACGTCTGTCACATGTGCTCAGTGTGAACCTGCTCTCATCCGTGAAGACCGCAGGGCGCCGACGGAGAAGCTGCCGATCTCGGTGTTCTCCGGTAAAGTCCGGTGGCCCCGCACGGTGTCGGGCTGTAAGCACAGACTGCACTTGTGGACGTCGGGCCCTCGTACCGCCCTCATGGAGTCTGTTTCTGACAGTTTGAGCAGAAACATGCACATTAGTGGCCTGCTGGAGGTCATTTTGTAGGGCTCTGGCAGCGCTCCTCCTGCTCCTCCTTGCACAAAGGAGCAGATAGCGGTCCCGCTGCCGGGTTGTTGTCCTCCTACGTCCCCCTCCACGTCTCCTGGTGGACCGGCCCGTCTCCCGGTATGTCCTCCGTCCTCTTGACACTGTGCTGACAGACGCAGCAAACCTTCTTGCCACAGTGTGCATTGATGTGCCATCCTGGATGAGCTGCACTACCTGAACAACTTCTGTGGGTTGGAGACACCTCATGCTCCCTCTAGTGGTGAGGACACTGGCAAAATGCAAAAGGGACCAACGATCATCCAGAAAGGACGAGGACAGAGAAACGGTCTGTGGTCACCACCTGCAGAACCGTTCCTTTATAGGGTTGTCTTGATAATTGCCTCATTTCCACCTGTTGTTTGTTCCATTTGTACAACAGCAGGTGAAACTGATCCTCAATCAGTGTTGATCCGAACTGGACAGCTTGATTTCACAGAAGTGGGATTGATTGGAGGTACATTGAGGTGTTTAAGTGTTCCCTTTATTTTATTTTTCCCTTTGACGCTCACAAAACCCTTGAGGCTCAATACTGAGACTGTTGAGGCTGCTGCATCCTTTGCAGAAGTCAGTTTTAAAGGGGATGAGACAAGGTGATTTGATTGGCCAAGATCAAAGTCAGCTGACATATCTTTTAATTTTCCATTTTTTCTATTTACCACTGCAATCCACTGCACCACAGATGTGCTTGCATTTATGTTGACCAAATTACCGAAACAGTCGACCTACATCCACTCCCAACACAGAGAACTTAGACCTACTTTAAAAAAAAAATCTAGATTGATGAAAAAAAAAGAGCCTTTCGTCACCAGAACTCAGGCAGCATCTGTCTGCAGAAAGATACAGCATTTTAAGATTTGTTACTGGTGACATGTTGAAACTAGCGGTAATTATAGCAGAGGGGATCTGTACCGTACACGTAGAGGTAAGCGTTAAAGAGATTTAGATCATGAGATAAGTACAGTTTGGTTTCTGTATGAGTTGATTATATTCCCTTCAGGATCTGTCACAAACATTTGAATGAGCCCATAACACAATTTTAACTGATGTTTGACTTTTTTTTTTAAAAAGAACGTTTTATTTTTCTCTTTTTTGGAGCTAATGAGGCAGTTCTGCGACCTGCTGGAAGAAATCTGATGAAAGGAACACATAAGACCAGAAAGTACTGATTGAATGAGCAAAAAACTCATCAGGATGATGCAACAATCACCACGTCTTCGACCCGGTAATACGGAACTTACTAGCGTTGTGTTGAGAGTCCAGCACATCCCGCCGTCTTAGCAGGATTTTCTGAAGCTCCTCATCGTGCTTTCTCGATGGGGTCACTGCCTTTGGTTGTGGAGAGCTTCTATTGAAATTTTCCTGGACGGTTCCACAAAAACACATTTACACATACAGATGGCCTAGTCGGGAAAAACAGCTGCAAAGTAGCCATCGCATTTTAAAATGAGTCAATTGTGAAGAAAAACATATACTTTTAACTTTGTGTTTTTACTGTTACTTCTCTACATCTGACTTTAATTAACAATACAAAAGGAACACAATATATGCTCATTTATGTTTCCAAAACAGTTGGGACGCTGTGTAAAACAAATAAAAACAGAATGCAATGATTTGCAAATCACATGTTTTATGAAAAATATGTGCTTATTTTGAATTTGATGGCAGCAACACTCGTCCGAGAATCGCCAACTTAACATGGTGGAGGGGTTTGAGTGGCTCCGTGATCCCGGGAGCTATGTTGTCTGGGGCATCAGCCCCTGGTCGGGTCTCCCAAGGCAAACTGGTCCCAGGGGAGAGTCCAGACCAAGACGCCAGATGAACAGCAGCCCACTGAATGTAGCCACCTCACCTAGATCAGGCAAACCGGGACACCCGCCCGGAGCCAGACCTGGGAGGGGAGCTCGCCCGCGAGCGACTGGTAGCCGGTCCTTCGCCCATGCGGCCCAGTTGTGCTCAGCCTGATGAAACCACTCCCCTGTGGACCCACCACCTGCAGGGACAAGCATCGAAGTCGGGTGCGATGCAGACCGGGCAGCAGGCCGGGCTGGGCCGGAGGCTCGCCGGCAGCACAGACTAGCTCTAGGGATGTGGAAATGTCACCTCGCTAGCAGGGAAAGAGCCGTAGCTGGTGCAGGAGGTGGAGCGGTAGCAGCTAGATATGGTTGGGCTCACCTCCACGCACAGCACTGGTTCTGGATCCAAGCTCCTGGAGAGGGGCTGGACTATGTCCTTTTCTGGAGTTACCCAGGGTGAGAGGTGCCGGGCGGGAGTGGAGATACTCACGAGCCCCCGTCTGAGCGCCGCCATAATGGAGTTCTCCCTGGGGAACAAGAGGGTCGTTTACTGGTACTTTTGAGTACCCATGGACTGGCAGACCGGGTTGGTGGTTCCCATTTGAGTTGCTCCAACTATCGGGGCAACACACTACTCAGCCTCCCGGGCAAAGCTTATATCAGGCTGCTGGAAATGACTCCAACCGATTGTGGAACCTCAGATTGAAGAGGATCAGTGCAGATTCCGTCCCGGTCGTGGAACAGTGGACCAGATCTTTACCCTCGCAGGACTACTGGAGGGTCCTGGGAGTTTAACCATCCAGTCTACATGTGCTTTGTGGACTTGGAGAAGTCTTTCAAATGTGTCGCTCTGGGATTTTTGTGGGAGGTGCTGCGGGAGTACAGGGTGTCTGAGCCGTTGCAATGGCCCATCCGGTCTCTGTACAACCGCAGTAGAAGCTGTGTTCGTATTCTCGGCAATAAGTCAGACTCGTTTCCGGTGGGCGTGGCCTCCGCCAGGGCTGTCCTTTGTCACCGGTCCTGTTTGTGACCTTCATGGACAGGATATCTAGGAGCAGCCAGGGGGAGGAGAACATCAGGTTTGGGGGCCTCGGGATCGTCTCTCTGCTGTTTGCAGATGATGTGGTCCTGTTGGCCTCTTCGGACCTTCAGCACTCACTGGGGCGTTTCGCAGCCGAGCGTGAAGCGGCGGGGACGAGAATCAACACCTCCAAATCTGAGGCCATGGTTCGTTCTCTGCTGGAAACCGGTGGATTGCTCCCTCCAGTTGGGGACGGAGTGCCTACCTCAAGCGAAGTAGTTTAAGTATCTCGGGGTCTTGTTCACGAGTGAGGGGAGGATGGAGCGGGAGATCAACAGGTGGATCAGGGCGGCAGCAGTAAAACAGGCACTGCACCGGTGTTGGTAAAGAGGAGCTGAGTCAGAAGGCAAAGCTTTTGATTTACCGGTCGATCTATGTTCCGACTCTCACCGATGGTCACCAACTCTGGGGGTCGTGACCAAAAGAACGAGGTCGCAGCTACAAGCGCCTGAAATGAGTTTCCTCTGTAGGTGGCCGGGCTCAGCCTTAGAGATCGGGGAAGGAGCTCGGACATCAGGAGGGAGCTCAGAGTTGAGGTGCTACTCCTTCGCATTGAAAAGAGTCAGCTGAGGTGGTCCAGCATCTGATCAGGATCCTCCTGGGCGCCTCCCTCTGGAGGTTTTCCAGGCACGCCCAACTGGCAGGAGACCTCGGGGAAGACCCAGAACACGCTGGAGAGATTACATATCCCATCTGGCCTGAGAACGCCTTGGGATCCCCCAGGATGAGCTGGAAAATGTTGCCGGGGAGAGAGAAGTGTAGGCTAACTTGCTTTGCCTGCTGCTAGCGCGACCCGATCCCGGATAAGCGGAGGAAAATGGATGGATGGAACCAATACATCTCAAAAGAGTTGGGACAGACTCAACAAAAGACTGGAAAAGTTGTGTAACGCTAAAAAATAAACCTGGTGGAACATCTGACAACTAATGAGGTTACCATGGCAACAGATCAGTAACATGATTGGGTATAAAAGATGATTTCAGAGAGGCAGAGTCTCTCAGCAGTGAAGATGGGGAGAGGTTCACCTCTCTGAAGGACTGTGTTGGAAAATAGTTCAACAATCTAAGAATAATGTTCCTCAACGTAAAACTACAAAGAATTATTGGATTTCATCGTCTACGGTTCATAATATCATTAAAAGATTCAGAGAATCTGGAGAAATCTCTGAACACAAGGGACAAGGCTGGAAACCAATATTGGATGGTGGTGATCTTCGGGCCCTCAGGCAGCACTGCATTAAAAACACACTATTCTGGAGTGGAAATCACTGCATGGGCTCAGGAACACTTGTGAAAACCATCGTCTGTGAACACAGTTCATCGCTGCGTCCACAAATGCAGGTTAAAACTCTCCAAAGAAGAAACCAGATAGAAACATGATTCTTTTTGGAAAAAAGACAAGGGAGAACCTGAACTGTTGAGCAGCTGAAATCCTATATTTGGCAAGAATGGGACAACATTTCACTTTCAAAACTCCAGGAACTGTTCTCCTCAGTTGTCGGTGTTGTAAAAAGGAGTGAGGCAAAAAAGTAGTTAACATGCTTCTGTCCCAACCTTTTTGAGATGTGTTCCTGGCATCAAAATCAAAATGAGCATATATTTCTCACAAAACAATAAGATGTCCCTGTTTCAACATTTGATATTTTGTCTTTAGTCTATTTGCAAATAAATATGAGTTAACATGATTTGCAAATCATTCCATTCTGTTTTTATTTACACTTTGCACAGTGTCCCAACTTTTTTGGAAACAGGGTTATAATCTTCCAGTCTTCATCTTCTATGTCTAGTATGTAAATACTGACTTTATATGTTGCAGTATTACTCTTACAGTATGTCAAATATTTGACTTATTTCACAGCTTTTGTTGTTGCTGTTGAAATATATTTAACATTAACTCTGGTTTAAGCACTGTGTACAGTGTAGAAAACAAAGTCTTTCCTGATGTAAAAAACCAGTGAAAGTTCTTCTAATAAAATATAGCGCATGAGGACATTGATTATTATTTTAAAGTCCCATTACCATGATTCCTTTAAGTTCCTGAATGGCAGAATTAGAGGGCAGCCTCTCCATCTGATGAAAGGAAAATAGGAAGAAAAAGATGGATTTGGTAAATAAATAGCAGTCTGACACATTATACTTATTTTTCCTCATTCAGCACTTAGAGGCTAAACTGCACCTCTTACCACAAAGACGAGACACTGTGGGCAAGCATGAGGACGTATGCTTTCTCCAAGAAGCAAATGTGTCAACACACAATCATTTTGAGTCACATCAATTTTCCCATCCTCATTATTTATAATTACCTTGTAGAGCAGGTCCTAATTCTATCTAATTTGGCAGAGTTGTTGAGGCGGAGGAACAAGCAGACTAAAAATGTCTTGGCCATATGTCATGTTTTATCAAAACAAGAAGCTCTTAGATAATCCCACACACTGATGGATTTAAGAGCCCCGAACATTATATGCTCAACAATGTATGAAAAACTCTCTCAGGACTCAGAACACTGGACGTCGGCTGCAGGTGGTTTAGTTCAGCGATTTCACCAAAAACACATTTTCCATCACAATCACACACATCCATTATCCATCCATCCCGTACATCCGTGGCGCTCCAGTTTTATGTTTTCATGTCCTCTGTCTGTCTTGTGTTTAATATTCAAGGGGAGTTGTCTCTGCAGTTTGGACTCAGCTCTTTCTTTTCCGACTCACTGCAGGCTTTTCTTTGTTGATCCAAATAACTAAATCTTCTGCTGATTTGTCCAATTAAACAGTGAATGTAAAACATACTTTGGTGTTCTCTGACCACAAACTGACGGCTAACAACCGCAAACAAGAAGACTTCCAGCTTCACAGTGTGTTTTTGGAAAACCTAGAAACTGTTTGTGCAAAATGTGAGTTGTCCCTTCAGCTATCTCAGGTGCTAAAACCATAAAACTGATCTCAAAGAGATTAGCTCTCAAAAACGTCAGTTCAACACTCAAATCCACCAGTCTAACAAACTAAAGTTTACCTTGAGCTGTCACTGACTTTCTATTTCACTGTATTCAAGTGGTTCATTTAACTGGTGTAAAGTCTGTGTGCGTAACAGGCAAAATATGAAATTCTTTATTGATTATGTCAAATATATTTAATGAAAAGCAGCAGGGGATATATCATATTATTTAACAGGACTATGTGAAAAATGTTGAAACAACAAAAAAGGCTTCAGTATTATTTTCACTATGTATTCTAATAATATCCCAACAGTGACTTGAGACATGAAAGATTGAAGCTAACATACTTCACATTATGTTGTGACCTAATGTTACAACGTCTTAAAATATTTCCATACTATTTGTCTGTCATCTCCCTTTTGATTTTAGTCCATTTATCTTGGTATATAAATATATTTTTAATTTAACATAGTGAGACATTCTGTCTGTATCTTCTCTCTGACCTTGCACATTAAGTTTGTGACATATTTCTCTCATGTCATTATGGGTACAGGGCATCAACGCTGTGCTTTGTTGTTCTCTTTGCCAAACAGAAAATAAAGAAAAATTGCTAATGTTGGCAACAAAGAGGGAATCATCAAATTATGGGAGAAGAAATAGAAGTAAAAATTACACAATGAATGGAAAATTGTAAATAAAGACAGGGCTGTTTTGCTGACTTTTTAAAGCACATTATTCTTAAACAATAAACAAATGTAGATAGTTTATAACGTTTCAATGTGGGTTGTGTTCAAATTGCTTTTAACAAATACAATATCACTTCAAATTCACTCAGACTTGATCATTTCAAAATGTGACGGCCGTATTGGAGCGATAACCGTCACAGCAACTCGAAGAACACAGCATTCATGAAGTAAAAAACACATGTCAGGGTATTATATCATTTAAGAAGATCACTGAAGTCACCTGTCTCCTGGTCCTGTTGGATGACTGGCTCACAGACCGAAGTTGAACTCCTTTCTTGATCCTTTGCATCATTTCGTCCACTGCCTGCTGCCTGACATCCACGTCTGACAGTGACAGACACACAAGTTAGAGAGACAGATCTCACCTACAAACCAGAAACTTCCGTTGTCTTTTTCAACATATCATTTTTTGGTTCTACCAACATTAAATGGGAAACAGTGCCAAAAGTCATATTTCGATTTAAAGATTTTGAGTGGTATGAGGCACTGTGTAATTAACATGCATGTTTAGCTCTGCAGTTGAAGTTGATTTAAATGTAAAAGCTTAAAAATGACAGAAGCCTCCAGGAGTGATTGACGATGTTTCTGTTGGAGAAACTCCAGGTTTTTCTTTTTTACTGTCCATGTATGTTGTGCTGTATTATATTGTACCGCATTACTGTATTATTGGGAATTCCACAGGTGGATTTGTCTGTAGACATAGAACAATTAATTATAGTTGTTATGGCCACTAATTTTGCAGAATTCCTATTACACCTGTAGAGTTCAGAGCCTTCATAATACGTGAGGTTACCAGAATTATTCTAGACTTGATGCCCCTTACACTGTACCAAATTGTAATTTTTTTATTCTGAAAACACACACTATTCAACCAAAAGTTTTACAAGGGGAAGCTCACAAAGAGGAGAACAAAAAATTGAATTCTGCAATAATGCCGCCCATTCATGAAGAAATGTGAATATAATTTTTTTTTACGTAGAATATTCAATGGCAGACACAATGGAATGATTGTCACTAAGATGCCTTTAAAATATCACACAAAAACTATTTTGTGTTGAAGTAATAGTGAAATATTTTCCTCCAATGCTCAAAAAGAGACTATTATTTAGGTGTCAGAGGAGAAGATCCTTGGGTGGCACCTATTCAGCCCTCTATTCCAACAAATACCCCGTGCATAGTGCCCAATTCAGGCCTCACATATTCAAAAACTATTAATGAAAATGAGGACGCGATATAGCCTGTTCAGTCAACACGGATGTCCTACCTGCTCCAAGAAGTCAAGGCTTTCCTTTTGTTTGCACAAATTGAAGAATTTAACATCTTGACCTAATAGGCCAATGATGGAGCTTTTGAATTTGAATTTCTCATGCAACATTTGCTACAACATTTGTCCTTCTGCACAAAAGTGACTTTGAGTTGCAAAGGAAGAGCTCAAAAATTTGAATTGTGAAAGGCAACATTGAAGATAGATTCTCCTACACTGAAACATGTGGAACAAAGCCGCCCGGAGGAGAATGAAATACAAAATGAACATGCACCTCATAAAGAAGGAAAAGAAAAACTAAATGATTGATTTTGGAGACACTATGAGGAACAGAAGACGCAGTTTTTCCTCTCCTGCTGTCATGAAAAACATTCATCGGAACAAAATGCAGGGGAATATCTAAATAAACATAAACTTAATCCTGACTAAATCATTTTCAAAATAGGGCTTTATTTTGGGGTTTTCTGTCCGTCTGTTCAGACGTCCGTCCCACGCTTCTAAACACAAAATCTCAGTGCGTCTTGACTTCACTGTTTTTCAGACGAAATGAGCAGATATTTTATGGTCAAAGGTCAAAGGTCACTGTGACCTCACAAAACCCATTTGTGGTCATAGGTCAAGTGTAAATGACCAAAAAAACCGACTAATTGGATAAAATGATAGGGTGATGACATTTTATATCCATCATAATGTTCTGTAAAAGCACTTTACTGTCCATTATTCAATCAATCAATTCCTTTCAATCAATTCAACTCAGTGTTCAACTAGAAACTGTGGTGACTGTATCGTGTGTGCTGTCGGCTTTGAAGCATTCATGTGAAGCATTCATGTGTTCGAACTTGTAGCTTTGCAGAAAGCTCCTAATTTGAAGCATCGTCTACTGTGATAGCTATACATTTGTGTTTCATCAGAGCTCTTTTGACCAAGTATCTGAAAACCTACAAAAGAAATCCTTGAAAGAGTTTCCCACATATATTATATCAGTCTGGACAGACATAGATGTGAACTGCAAGTTGACATAGAACAGTGAGACAGCAATTCTTGTAACTTTATAGTTTTCGGTGATCATGTGACACTTCTGTTTATCATTGTATGTTTATCATTGTTTATCATTGTATCATCATTATTGTACCTATAATGCTGCTGTAGTGAGAAAAAAAATTTCCCTTGTGGGATTAATAAAGTAACTATCTATCTATCATTTTAGCGCTATTTTGGTAAAGTCAGTTCTTCTTCTGTTCTTCTGTTCTATTCTTTTCTTCTTCATGACTTCATGTATTTTTTACATTTCTTGCTCAATGTCACCATCACAGTCAAAACTGATGTACTTACAGAGCAGGTTGAAGGACACACATTGTGGAGTGTTCAGCTTTTTGAGAGCTGTTTTGTATTCATAGAATTAGAGAATTAGTCAAGAAACTGCAGAGAAAACTCTGACAGTGAAGCTGCTGGCTTAAGAAGGAGCATCTGATGGAGTATTAACAGTTTGAAAAGTGGGAAAGGTATGATGGATGTGTTTATAATGCATAAAAACTCTAAGTGAGGGATTACAATGTTTGTCCAACTAGTATCTGCTTATAGATCCTTAGATCCCTTATAGTTTTACCAAATTAGAACCAAATAACAACAGTAGCTGAGAGAAAACATCATCATTGTGGTATATAATTATCCCCCAGAATTAAACAAAAACAAAAAAATCCCCAAATAAAAAACATATAGCCTAGCAACCCAGTATCACAGCAAAATGTGAAATAGCTACGCTTTGGCATATTTAGGTGACAGTTTCACGTTTTGTAAGTGTGAAACTTACAGGCACGCAAAAGTAATGTAACAAAGGATTATGTGACCAAGTACAAAGGACATTTTTCTTCAGTATTAGGAGGCATGAATCATAGTAACAAATATGTTGATTTTTTTTTATAACCCCAACATTGTTTTTTTGTCACAAACCCCAACCATGTGGTGATTTCCTAATCCCAATCATGCGTTTTTTCTAGAAGTTTCATTTCCCTGTAAATCATGGCTGTATGCAGGCAGTAGGTTTCATCTTCTTCCACTACAGGAAAACGTGAAACTGTCACAGCTAGATAGGCCAAAGTGTGGCTATTTCACGTTTTGCTGTAGTGGATCGGCATATTTATTTCACATTATGCCGAGATTGCGAGTTAGGTTTATCACAGTAGTTATACATGGTGACTAGTTCTTGCCTTGTCCAAGATGTACAGTAGTAATGTCGTGAACCTAAATGTCTGTTTCACTTTCAGTCAGACTCAGAGACAAATGGTGAAAAGCATCCATGTAAAAATTCACGTGTATTTGAAAAGCGGTAGGAGGCTTGTGCTGCTTGTCCCGTTCATAAAAAAATTGTTAATATGAGTTGAAGCATTTGAAGGCCAAAAAAGCTTTTGTTAGTGAAGTCTTTACTGTTTATACTGTATAACCTTCTCTGTAACTGTCTTTAAACTGCATCCTGTTATTCTGCATGTTGTAAAAAATAATGGACATAAATAGGCCTACTGACAATAGTCCTTTACCACCTAATAAACAGGTTTATATGTACAGTATATATATATATATATATATAATGCACCTTTCCTTAATGTTTGCCGTGTACCTGGTGTCTTGGCAGAGTCCTGGTCCACCAGCGGGATGTCAGTACTGATGTCTCTTCTCTTTCGAATCAGTGACAACAGTGAGCTGTTGGGAAAGACACAATCAAATCTGTGACCCCCTGGAAGCAGCAGTCTAAATAACAACCAGCTGATCACTGCAGGCACAAATGAAAGATTACATCATTATCATACATCAGTTTGTTTCTCATTTTGAACTTTACAAAGAGATTAGAGGTGCTAAAAAAAAAAAGCAAAATCATGTACAGTGAACAAGTGTTCACAGTGTCAAACTGCGCGTAGACGGAAGTGATGATGGACTCTATAGATCCTCAGAACCAGGATGTTTTAATACGCCCTGTACTGTAAGCTGCTTACCTCACATACAAATCTCCTTCAGAGTTGGTAGTATGTCCCAATTATGAAAAAATAAAACCTGTTTAGAATCTGATAACTTGTATGTACAGAGCAAACTGTGAGAGATCAAACCTCAGAGGGTTGGTAGCTGCAGGTCGGCCTGGAGGAGGGGGAGGCGGAGGGGGAGGTGGTGGAGGAGGAGGTGCTGGAGCTGGGGGTGGGTTGATAGCTGCCTGGAGTTTCTTCTGGAGCTCTTCAACTAGCCAGTCGAACACATCCAGTCACAGTACACAAACAGCAACAGCACCAAGGACAGAAAGATGGAACTACAGTCAAAACCGAATGGTCTTCCAGGCTGACAAAAGAGAATCTCACGGTCATACATTAAATCAAATGGAGCCGGTTGGGATTGCAGCCGACTGTACACACACTGCGTTCCCTCTACGGTGTTGGCCTCCACTGCACCGCCCCACAGTGCATCCCATCATTACAGTTCAAAATGTGTCCTCACCTGTAAACCGCAGATCCTTAACCTCCCCCTCAGCCTTGGAGCATTTGTTGCTGCACTCCTGCCTCTCCTCTTCCAAGAGTTCCAGTTTCCGCCTCAACGCCGTGAGCTCTCTCTGAGCCTCGCAGCTCCTGAGCTCGTCCTCCATCTGCTTCATCTGAGGACGGGCCGAGCACCACACACTTTCATTCGCACAGAATATTTTTAGGTGCTTGTTTTTGAAACCAAGGATGTATAAATCAGCCCAAACTACATAAATTAATAAAATATACTTGTAAAGTCCAGAAGTTCACGAACACATTAGGCTTTAACTGACCTTTCAGGACCATGTACTAGACAGGTCAACAGTGTACAGTATGTATATATATATATATACATTAACGAGAATTTCTTTATTTTTACTATCTTCGACTATGTACAACAATACTGAAGACGTCAAAAAATAAAATTCAATGTACTAAAAATAAACTTTGCAAATTCAATAAACTCTTATTTAAATGAACATAGAACAATGACAACATCTGATAAATAAGTTTTGTTGTTTTAGGAAAAATATGTGCTCATTTTGAATTTGATGGCAGCAACATTTCTCAAAAAAGTTGGGAGACGATCAACAAAAGAATGGAAGTTGTGTAAAGATGAAAAAAACAACCTGGTACAACATCTGACTACTAATAATGTTACCATGGCAACAGATCAGTAACATGATTGGGTATAAAAAGATGATTTCAGAGAGGCAGAGTCTCTCATCAGTGAAGATGGGGAGAGGTTCACCACTCTGAAAGACTGTGTTGGAAAATAGTTCAACAATCTAAGAATAATGTTCCTCAACGTAAAACTACAAAGAATTAGTGGATTTCATCGTCTACGGTTCATAATATCATTAAAAGAGGAGAGGGACCATCCAGCTTGTTATCAGCTCAGTTCTAAAGCCAGCATCTGTGATGGTACAGGGATGCATTAGTGCACATGGCATGGGTAGCTTGAACATCTGGAAGGAAGCATTAATGCTGAATGATATATTCAGGTTTTGGAGCAACATATGCTGCCATCCAGACAACGTCTCTTTCAGGGAAGGTCTTGTTTATTTCAGCAGAACAACGTCCAACCACATTCTGCACGTATTCCAACAGCATGGTTCTCTAGTAGAAGAGTCCGCTGATAAACGTCTGCCAGTAAAAACACTGGCGCACGATGAAACAATAAAAATGACCGAGTGGACTGTGAACTGTAGAGAAGCTGAAATCATATATCAGGCAAGAATGGGACAGCATTTCACTTACAAAACTCCAGTGGTAAACATGACCCTGTCCCAACTTTTTTGAGATGTATAGCTACCATCAAATTCAAAATAAGCAGATATTTTACATTAAACAATCAAATGTATCAGTTTCAACATGTGATATGTTGTCTTTGGTCTATTTTCAATTAAATATGGGTATACATGCAAATAATCACACTCTGCTTTTATTTATATTTTACACAGCTTCCCTTTTTTTGGAAACAGGGTTGTATACACACACACACACACACATACATATACATATACACACACACACACACACACACACACACACACACACACACACACACACACACACACACACACACACACACACACACACACACACACACACACACACACACACACATACACACACACACACACACACACACACACACACACACACACACACACACACACACACACACACACACACACACACACACAAAGCTGATGTGCAGCCTAATGTTGGCTGTGTAGGCTGCAGCTCCTGCGGTGATAATTTCTAATAAATAACTTTGGGCAGCTGCCAGCTGACATCCAGTCATCTATTCCACAACCCCAGTTCCTTAACCAGTGTTTAATGCTTCCTCAAATGAAGGGTATGGCTCACATCCACCCAGCACCGCGAGAGATCAGCGATCCCTCTCAGCTTTAATTGTTTTCCATCAGTGCTGGAGGAGGTGGGAGGGAGCTGGAGGGTATTCTGCTGCTTTTCATTATTGATATGGCAGGTCGTGGCCCTTCGGTCTGACTGTCATGGCCCGGGATAATTTACCATGAATTTCCTCCTATGAAATTCACCAGCTAAGTAAATTTAGTTTGGTTGCATATGAAAAGCATCACTGGTGCAAATCATAGGGACACATACATAATACTTTCATTCTATTTGACGTTTTTTTTGTGTTTCTAAGGAGTTTAGTGTTAATGAATTTGTTTGGTTGACTGTCCACATAATCTGTTCTTGAATTGATCTTAAGATCTTAAGTCTTTATCCCCAATATCCTTCTGCAATCACAGAGAGACTTATTATTTCTCTTGCGAGTACGGCCACTCAAGTTATTTGTATATATTTTTCAACTTAAGCGAATTCACGGACATTCGCGTCTTTGCATTGACTTACATACAAACGTAATCGCTGCGTGGGAATAATTTGCTTTACGTTTGGTCTGAACACAGCTTCAGTTCTATCTTTTATTACGTGTAATTTTGCTTCTTTTTTGCATGATCAAACCAATAATTCTTCACAAATTAGTTGTAACAAACGTGTTGCGAACCAGGATGAACCAGAAATCAAAGAAGTTATTCAAAGTCTAAAATGTTTTCAGACAAAGATTGTTTTGAGCAGTTTGCTCTAATTGGTATGTTTGATATCAGGACCAACTTGGGGTTCAGTGTCTTGCCCAAGGACACTTCAGCATGTAGACAGGAGGAACCAGGACAATTACCATAGGGACATTTTTTGATGCAGTTCAGATAACATGTATGGAACTAGAGTTTTCCATGTTGGTAGCAAAAAAGTATTTTCTTTTAAACTGCATTTACTGTTGGCATGACAACGAAGGTTGAAATTATTTTTGGAGGTTTTAACATTAACATGGTTCAAGTGATCATTTCAACCCAAACCGTGATCTTTTTGTGCCTGAACGTAACCAGGGCCGCTAATTTAGAAAACATTCCTGTGGGTCGTATGTGAGGGGAGGAACAAATGACCTTCATGATCATATGAGTTGGAGGACTTGTTCAATTAAGTTCAGACTTTCAAACAGGGAAATTCAGCACAGTTTTCTTGCATGAGAATATTATAATTCTATTCGAGGCCTTTTTTGGATAAAATGCACAAATTTTGTTCACAATAAAAACATCACTTGATCCCTGCTGATTGATAATGTTTATAACAATGTCAAAGACGGTTTTATAAATCCCATTATGCTGTGTTCAAGCTCAACACTCATTTAGCTGGAACCGATGAATGAGTGAGTGTCCCAAGTTCATAAAAAAACAGTTTCTTCTGTCTGCTGTTTTGTAAAATTTGGGTTTAAAGTTTTTCCTAAATTTGAACTCTGCATTAAAGACGTAGTTTTAGAATCAAATGTGGAGTCTCAAGGTGAGACCTGCCTCCTAAATGCTTGAAGAACTTGCAACAGATGCCACATCCATTTTGAACTTTTGAAGCTGTGGACACAGACCTGCTTACGGTGCTCCAGCTTCTCTGTCTCCAGATCTTCTGTTAGTCTGGCGACCTGGCTGAGAGCATCCTGGAGGGCTTCACTCGACGAGCAGCTCGGCATCACAATCTGACTCTGTCTTTTCAACTTCTTTTGCTCGACGACCATCTGAAACACAGAAAATGGAAAATGGATATCCGAATGTAATGAGGAGAGTCAGGGCACGTTGCAATTAATGAAAAAGCATCAAGAAAATCATCATATTGGAAGAAGTTAAAAAAAACATTTCACCTCTCTAGCGAAGTTCTCCGCCTCTGTCCTCAGGTCTCGCTCCAGGTTCAAAGTGTCCTGTAAAGTCTTGTATTCCTCCACAGCAAACTGAGACACTGGACAGAGAAGTGCAGGATGTAGTGGACACGACACCAACTATCCAATAACTGTGATACTGTCCTCACACACTGCTTTCTCTTTTGACACACTATATTAATAATAATAATTTTCTAGAAATGAAGACCACAGTAACCAGACATTATGCATCGCCCTCTGACCTCTGTTGTATTTCCCCAGAAGCTTCTTTTGCTGCACTGTCTCAGCGATTAAAACGGTGTTATCATGTTTCTCTTTCAGCAGCTGCAAATGTGAGGAGGGACAGAGTAAGACTCAACAATACAAAAAATACAGATTGTTTTATGATTTCTATTTTAAAGTGATTATTGTAACTGTAGAGGCGGCACCAAATGTGTACTATAGCTACTAATCTTTTCTTACACCAGATTTCTACAAAAACAACAGTGATTTATTATTTACGGGTACACAGACATTAGTAGTAACTTGGGACACGATAAAAAATGAACCTTCCGGGCAGCTACTGTTCTTAATTTAGGATTTAATTTTAGTTTATAAGTGAATTAGCTCCATGCCATTAACCAGAAATTAGTTTGATAGTAATATAACGGTCACTGCATTAACACTCAGACATGAATGTGGTAACGATGTCCATTCTGATGGACCACCACCATCAAACAAATGTTTCTTTAAGCTGCTTTATATACACACCAAAATAAATCTAAAAGACAATAACGGTATGCTGTTTAAATGGCAAACACTGATGCAAAGTGAAGGGTTACAATAGACATGTAGGGTGGAGGTAGGGGAAGCAGGGAAGAATATAACTGCTCACAAGTAAAATGGAGTAAAAAATATAGGTTTTTAAAATGATCTAAAATGTTTGCAAAGGTTTTATAACAAAACTCATCCAGTATATTTAATGGACATCAAACTTACACTGGAGTTTTTATAACTGTTGTTCGTATAAAAAAAAAAGAAGATCTTTATTGAGCAACACTTTCAGTGCATGACCTGGTCAATCGTGACACTCGTGATTAGATGGCTTTCAGCTGAAACTCTGTGTGTCTGAGACAAACACTGACAACACAAAAACATGACTGCATGTGAGAGAAATGTTACGCTGTCAGAACAGACCTGCACCAGAGCAAAGTGCAGCTGCACAACGATAGTGTGGATACCTTTCTGTCATGAACTATTATCACCGTTAATTCACAAGGATGGAGAACTAAATGCAGGTCAGGTCATAGAAATGTTACATTTACCAACATTAGTTGAAATATGAGTTGTCAGTACATCTTCTCTGACTCCAGTGTTGCAGGGCAACATAAAAAATAAAATGCTCAGACTTACTTCCTCCCTGGTTTCCCTCAGTTGTTCTCTCACCACCTCAAGATCAGTGACCGCTTGATTTTTCTCCTTTAGTGTCAATTCCAACTGATTTTGTAGCTCTGAAACAACAAAAAACAAGGCACAGTAAAAAAGTATTCAATTCGATGTCATTTATATAGCACCAAATCAAAACATAGGTCATCTCAGGGCACTTAACATATTAAGGTCAGGACCTTACAGCATTATAGAGAGGAACCCAACAATTTCAACATGAACAAGAACTGGTGGTAAGAGAGAAGGAAAAACGGCCTTTTACACAAAAAGAAAACCTCCAACAAAGCCAGAGTCAGAGGTGAGGTGAGAGCAGAGAGACAAGAACAGCATAGAGGAATAACAAATCACAGGCAGGTGGATGGAGCCAGTAACCGCTGGCTGGTTAGTCTAGTGACTAGCATCTATGTACTATTCAGAAAATGTTTACCATTAATTGTTAAACAGTGGATGTCTTTGTTTGGACATGAGTACAACAGTAGGTTCAAAACATGTTTGGAAAGGATTTGTCCTTTAGACACCATATAAAGCAAATCTCCAGAACTGCCTTCTTTCATTTACGTAATATTAATAAAATCAGGAAAATCCTTCCTCAGCGTGACGCAGAAAAACTCATTCATGTGTTTGTTACTTCTAGACTAGATTATTGTAATTCCTTGTTGTTAGGATGTCCAAATTACTCATTAAAAACCTGCAGCTGATCCAAAATGCTGCAGCAAGAGTACTGATGGGATTTAACAAGAGATCATATTTCTCCAGTTTTATCTTTTCTTTACTGGCTTCCTGTGAAATCAAGAATAGAATTTAAAGTTCTCTTGATGACTTACAAAGCTCTACATGACCAGGCTCCATCATATCTTAGAGATCTTATAGAACCATATAATCCTAGCAGAGCACTTCTCTCTCAGTACGCTGGTCTACTCGTGGTTCCTAGAGTTTCCAGAAGTAGAATGGGAGGCGGGGCTTCAGTGTTCAGGCTCCTCCCCTGTGGAACCAGCTCCCAGTTTGTGTTGGAGGGGCAGAAACCCTCTCTAGCTTTAAGATTAGACTCAAAACGTTCCTTTGTGATAAAGCCTACAGTTAGGGCTGGCTCAGGTAGACCTGAACCAACCCTTAGTTATGCTGTTATAGGCCGAGGCTGCTGGAGGACCTCGTTACATGCTGAGCTTCTTTTCTTTCCTCCTACTCTTTAACTGACTCATACCTCACCATCTTCTTCTCTCCCATAGTTTCTTCTTATTATCTGTTGTCTCCATTCAGATCCTTCGCTCGTGTAGTTTCTGTTCTTTCTTTTCCAGATGTCCCGTCATGGAGCTGCATGTCTCTGCTCTGTGATTGTCGTCTCCACCAACAGTTCTTCTCTTCTATCTCTATGCTGTCCTTTTCTCTCTCTGCTCTCCTCTCACCCCAACCGGTCGAGGCAGATGCTCCGCCCACCTCTGATCCTGGTTCTGTTAACAGATGCTCCGCCCACCTCTGATCCTGGTTCTGTTAACAGATGCTCCGCCCACCTCTGAGTCTGGTTCTGTTAACAGATGCTCCGCCCACCTCTGATCCTGGTTCTGTTAACAGATGTTCTCCACCTCTGATCCTGGTTCTGTTAACAGATGCTCCGCCCACCTCTGATCCTGGTTCTGTTAACAGAAGCTCCGCCCACCTCTGATCCTGGTTCTGTTAACAGAAGCTCCTCCCACCTCTGATCCTGGTTCTGTTAACAGATGCTCCGCCCACCTCTGATCCTGGTTCTGTTAACAGAAGCTCCGCCCACCTCTAATCCTGGTTCTGTGGGAGGTTTCTTCCTGTTAAAAGGAGTTTTTCTTCCCTCTGTTGGAGGTTTTTCTCCCTTAAAGAGGAGTTTTTTCCCTTCTCGCTTATGTGGGAATTGTTGAATTGTCACACCTCCTGATGCTGCCAAAAATGTATTTTGTTGCCTCTATTGCTGAATCTTAGTCACATGACATTTATGTGCGTGTAAGTTTCACACTTTCAAAATGTGTAACTTTTACAGCTAGACAGCCCAAAGCGTTGCTGTTTCACATTTTACCGCGATATTGTGTTAATGCACCCGGGCTCTCAGCGTCGGTGTCCATGACAGCATCCAACCAAACCTGCTTAAATTCACTGCAGCAGAATGATTCAGTTTCTCTCGGTATCGAAGGGAAGTTTAAGCGAGGTTTTGTTTTATTTTTGAGCAGCATGTAGACATCAACTTCTGTCTACCCAGACAGCTCAGTTAGTTCTTCCTGGACCAGAACTACGTCACTGTACGCAACAAATGATGGTGCTGGTGCCAGAAGAACAGCACATTTTTCAGCTGTTTCACAGAAAACTGAGAATTTTTTGACGAATTTACTGCTTCAATCATCCACATTGATTTGTATCTTATCAACGCTGATTGGAAATTCACATTAAAAATGGCATTTTTCTTTCTTTTCACATCAATCAGCAGCACAGCAAAAAAAACAAAAAAACATTTAGGAGCAGCAGAGTAGATCTGACATGAGTCATCTGTTGTTGTACCGATTAAATCAGTTTTGTAGAAATGGACATTATAATAAATTTACCACATGAGCTGTTGTCATATGCTACATTTACTTTATTGGCCACCAGCCTGTATTTGTTGGTGCAGCCATTCACAGTCTATTGAGTAGTTTCACTGTTTTATTGATCACTGTTTTAACCTGTGAATATTTAATAAATGTGTTTACAGTGAGAAATTGAAAACCCAGAAATGTATTGCATGAGACATTCATCAATTTCTAGGAGATATGTGTTTGCAAAACTAAAGTTATGGGTATGAATCAACTGTGAAATAAAAGAACAAACAGCAGCATCAGCACGCCGTGTTGTAAAAAGAAGGGATGTCAGTCCGACTGAGAAATGCTTCGGTGCTGAAATGATTGAAATTACAAAGAGATTAAGTCTGTTAATACAAAGCAACTCACAGCAGGACCTGGCTGAGACATTTAGGAGGGTACTTAAGCAGAAAAAGGTCACTGACACCTCAAATTGTTTTGGAGGGAGATTTAATGCCCTTTGTTAAGTCAGGATTCTGATGAATACAATTGTGGAAATTAAAAAAAAAAATGTGGGAACATCAGTTTGTCTGACAGAACTTCACCTCTGATGTTCTTAGTTTACAATCTACAACAAATACCCTTTGATCATATTCAGCTGAAATCTACATATGGAAAACATGAGTGAAAGTATCCAAGCGTGTGCTTTGACTAGCTGTCCATTAACATGCAATTATATATTTCCAATATAATAAACCCACAATCTTTGAATAAGTCAACTTATTTCTACATTGAGTCATCTTTTATATCATTTGCATATGACATGATTATGTGTCCCTTTTTAAAGCTAACAGCCTTTTGATGGAGGAGCAACATGGAGGATGAATCCATTATCACTGGAGGTATAATTACTGGCTGACTAAAGGAGCTGACCGTGACATTTCCCAGATGCAACTGGATGGAAGGAAAATGATTCACCAGTACTGAACTCGAGACGATTTAAAGCTCACTGAACATGTGGTGATACTAGTTACTTACTTTGTGCATAATGCACTGCTCAGCAGTTTAAATGACTATTTCCCTTTTTTTGTAGATATTTTTTAACATCGTACTTTGGTAAATTTTGTAAGCATAATCTTTCATTCAATGAATTACCGAATGAGGAATGACAGTTGTGGAAGATCTTAACGGACATTGTTCATCACATATCAACCTTCCCCTCAAACAGACTCAATAGAAATGGTTTATATTCATAACTCAATTTGATAGATGGCTAAAAGTATACTTTATTATCCTATTTATTTATTCAGTCCTGTTGCAAATACAACTCTGTTTCCAAAAAAGTTGCTGGAATCAAATTCAAATTAAGCATATATTTTATATTTTAAAAAAAAGTCTCCATTTCAACATTTGATGTTGTCTTTGGTCTATTTTACATTAAATATGGGTTGTTGTGATTTTCAAATTATTCCATTCTGTTTTTATTTACATTTTACACAGCGTACTGACTTTTTTGGCAACAGGGTTGTACATATCTTGAGTTGGTATGTCATATATTGTCTCCTTTTCTCTATTTGTCTATTGTTGTGGCTCCCTGGAGAGGAACAACCAGGGGGAACCTGGAGAGGAACAACCAGGAGGAACCTGGAGAGGAACAATCAGGAGGAACCTGGAGAGGAACAACTAGGGGGAACCTGGAGAGGAACAACCAGGAGGAACCTGGAGAGGAACAACCAGGAGGAACCTGGAGAGGAACAACAATCAGGGGGAATCTGGAGAGGAACAATTAGCTAAACTGTTTCTTCAACAGGTTTAGTTCACCACCCTCATCTGTCTCCTCCACACCTTACACCTCCCAAACACCTCCACTGCCTGCCCCCCTCCCCACTCTGTCCCCCCTGGTGAGCTGCATGGACACAGAGCTCTCAACTTCAAAGGGCTTTTCCACCATCGACGCCATGACCCCCCACCCCTCTCTCTGTGACGAAATCTTCTCTGGACCCTCTACAATTTGCGTACCAGCCTCGTGTGGGAGTGGACGACGCCATCATCTACCTGCTGCAACGAGCTCAGTCTCACCTGGATGGAACCGGTGACTCTGTGAGAATCACTTTCTTTGATTTCTCCAGTGCATTCAACACCATCCAACCACTGCTGCTGAGTGAGAAGCTGCGGGTGGTGGGGGTGGAGGGGGGGTGGACACGTCCACCGTCTCCTGGATCACTGACTACCTGACAGGCAGACCACAGTTTGTCCGTCTGGGCAGTGTGCTGTCTGATACGGTGGTCGGTGGTACTGGAGCTCCTCAGGGAACTGTTCTGTCCCCCTTTCTGTTCACCTTCTACACCACTGACTTCCAGAACAACTCAGAGTCAAGACATCTGCAGAAGTTCTCTGATGACTCTGCAGTGGTCGGTGTATAAGGGATGGACGGGAGGAGGAGTCAGTGGTCGGTGTATAAGGGACGGACGGGAGGAGGAGTCAGTGGACGGTGTATAAGGGATGGACGGGAGGAGGAGTCAGTGGACGGTGTATAAGGGATGGACGGGAGGAGGAGTCAGTGGTCGGTGTATAAGGGATGGACGGGAGGAGGAGTCAGTGGTTGGTGTATAAGGGATGGACGGGAGGAGGAGTCAGTGGTCGGTGTATAAGGGATGGACGGGAGGAGGAGTCAGTGGTCGGTGTATAAGGGACGGACGGGAGGAGGAGTCAGTGGACGGTGTATAAGGGATGGACGGGAGGAGGAGTCAGTGGACGGTGTATAAGGGATGGACGGGAGGAGGAGTCAGTGGTCGGTGTATAAGGGATGGACGGGAGGAGGAGTCAGTGGTTGGTGTATAAGGGATGGACGGGAGGAGGAGTCAGTGGTCGGTGTATAAGGGATGGATGGGAGGAGGAGTCAGTAGACGGATGTATAAGGGATGGATGGGAGGAGGAGTCAGTGGACGGTGTATAAGGGATGGACGGGAGGAGTCAGTGGTCGGCGTATAAGGGATGGACGGGAGGAGGAGTCAGTGGACGCTGTATAAGGGATGGACGGGAGGAGTCAGTGGTCGGCGTATAAGGGATGGACGGGAGGAGGAGTGAGTCAGTGGACGCTGTATAAGGGATGGACGGGAGGAGGAGTCAGTGGACGGTGGACGGTGTATAAGGAATGGACGGGAGGAGGAGTCAGTGGTCGGATGTATAAGGGATGGACAGGAGGAGGAGTCAGTGGTCAATGTATAAGGGATGGACGGGAGGAGGAGTCAGTGGACGGTGTATAAGGGATGGACAGGAGGAGGAGTCAGTGGATGCTGTATAAGGGATGGACGGGAGGAGGAGTCAGTGGACGGTGTATAAGGGATGGACAGGAGGAGGAGTCAGTGGACGCTGTATAAGGGATGGACAGGAGGAGGAGTCAGTGGACGGTGGACGGTGTATAAGGGATGGACGGGAGGAGGAGTCAGTGGTCGGATGTATAAGGGATGGACGGGAGGAGGAGTACAGGGCAGTAGTGGAGGACTTTGTGGAGTGGGCTGGTAGAAATCACCTCCTCCTGAACGTGGCCAAGACCAGAGAGATGGTGGTCGACTTCAGGAGGAAGACAACGGCTCCACAACCGCTGAGAGTTCTGGGAGAGGAGGTGGACATGGTGGAGGAGTACAAGTACCTGGTGTCTCCATGACAACAGACTGAACTGGAAGACCAACATCAACGCTGTCTACAAGAAGGTGATGAGTCGACTCTTTTTCTTGAGGTAACTTCGATCCTTCAATGTGTGCAGCAAGATGTTGGAGATGTTCTACCATCTGTTGTGGTCAGTGAACTGTACTTCGCTGTAGTCTGCTGGGGGGAGAGGTGGAGGGGGAGGGGGAGCAGCATTGGAGCTGGTGACACCAACAGACTTAACAAACTGGTTAAGAAGGCCGGCTCCATCATCGGCTACAAACTGGACAGTCTGGAAAAGGTGGTGGAGAGGAGGACGCTGAACAAACTATTATCCATATTGGATAATCCTGACCACCCTCTCAACCACCTGCTGCAGGGACAGAGGAGGACGTTCTCCAAAAGACTCCTCCAGCTGCTGTCACAAGGACAGATACAGGAGATCATTCCTGATACAGGAGATCATTCCAGATACAGGAGATCATTCCAGATACAGGAGATCATTCCTGATACAGGAGATCATTCCTGATACAGGAGATCATTCCAGATACAGGAGATGATTCCAGATACAGGAGATGATTCCTGACACAGGAGATCATTCCAGACACAGGAGATCATTCCTGAGACAGGAGATCATTCCAGATACAGGAGATCATTCCTGAGACAGGAGATCATTTCTGATACAGGAGATCATTCCTGATACAGGAGATCATTCCTGATACAGGAGATCATTCCAGATACAGGAGATGATTCCAGATACAGGAGATGATTCCTGACACAGGAGATCATTCCAGACACAGGAGATCATTCCTGAGACAGGAGATCATTCCAGATACAGGAGATCATTCCTGAGACAGGAGATCATTTCTGATACAGGAGATCATTCCAGATACAGGAGATCATTCCTGATACAGGAGATCATTCCTGAGACAGGAGATCATTCCTGATACAGGAGATCATTCCAGATACAGGAGATCATTGCTGATACAGGAGATCATTCCTGATACAGGAGATCATTCCTGAGACAGGAGATCATTCCAGATACAGGAGATCATTCCAGATACAGGAGATCATTCCAGATACAGGAGATCATTCCTGATACAGGAGATCATTCCAGATACAGGAGATCATTCCAGATACAGGAGATCATTCCAGATACAGGAGATCATTCCTGATACAGGAGATCATTCCAGATACAGGAGATCATTCCAGATACAGGAGATCATTCCTGATACAGGAGATCATTCCAGATACAGGAGATCATTCCTGATACAGGAGATCATTCCAGATACAGGAGATCATTCCAGATACAGGAGATCATTCCTGATACAGGAGATCATTCCTGATACAGGAGATCATTCCTGATACAGGAGATCATTCCAGATACAGGAGATCATTCCTGAGACAGGAGATCATTCCTGATACAGGAGATCATTCCTGATACAGGAGATCATTCCTGATACAGGAGATCATTCCTGATACAGGAGATCATTCCAGATACAGGAGATCATTCCTGATACAGGAGATCATTCCTGATACAGGAGATCATTCCAGATACAGGAGATCATTCCTGAGACAGGAGATCATTTCTGATACAGGAGATCATTCCAGATACAGGAGATCATTCCTGATACAGGAGATCATTCCTGATACAGGAGATCATTCCTGATACAGGAGATCATTCCAGATACAGGAGATCATTCCTGTCCACTGCAATAAGACTGTACAATAACTCACCTCTGGCAAAATCCATCACACAACAATAACACTGTTGTCTGTTTTCTTGTTTGTTTAAATATATATATATATATATATATATATATATATACAAGTTTATATATATATAAACTTTGCACTATTGTTTAGTTAGTTTTCATTTAATTTAATTATTTTATTTTATTCTATTTTTTGTATATACTGTGCATTTTTATATTTAATATTTTTTTACTGTTATTTTATTTCTTTCCTGTATCTATAAATGCTGCTGTAGCGAAATAATTTCCCTTTGGGGATTCATAAAGTAAGTAAGTAAGTAAGTAAGTAAGTAAGTACCTACCTACCTACCTACCCATCCATCCATCCATCCATCCATCCATTCATCCATCCATCCATCCATCTATCTATCTATCTATCTATCTATCTATCTATCTATCTATCTATCTATCTATCTATCTATCTATCTATCTATCTATCTATCTATCTATCTATCTATCTATCTATCTATCTATCTATCTATCTATCTATCTATCTATCTATCTATCTATCTATCTATCTATCTATCTATCTATCTATCTATCTATCTATCTATCTATCTATCTATCTAAAACCGTATTATCTTTTATAAAAAAATTATAAAAAGAACAAAAAACCTTCAATAAGCATCTGTAACACAAACTCTGGGGACAAACTTCTATAAATTTAGGGGACTTTTGAGATACAGAGTAAAAAAGTTAACCCTGAAATGTTGTCAACATTTAAAAAAAAAATACATTTTGGTACTTAGAGTAATTGTCATATATGTCTACTTTGAGCAAGTGTTTTAGTTGCTTAAAGTTAGCCATGCTGTTACCCTCATGTACTCATACAGACATTTTGCTGCAGACTGAATGTGTTAATGTGCCTCTTCTGCATTTTTGAAGAATCCCAAATGAAGATGAAGTTCCTGAAACTCTAGATCACACATGTGAAAGTGTAAATTATAAAACAAATTTAATTCAAAGCTGCAACTTCATTCATTCCCAACAGGTAATTAAAGAGTAAATATGACGGTTTAATTTCCACTGGCTGAGAACTCCTCACCAGTAAATTCCCCCCATCATGTAAAGTCAATTATTTTGTCGCTGCTGGCTCTTTAATAAATGAATAAAAGCTGTTTCCATGTGAGCAGTGAATATAGTATATATATATATATATATAAAATATATAAGTAAGTATATGGTAAGTTGTGACCTACGTTATAATTGGAGGAGTTTTGTACCTGAGATGGTGGTGTGGCACTGCTGCGACAGGCAGACTTTACTTGCTGCATGCAGGTCTTCACTCTCCTCCTCTTCGTCATCAAGGTTGATCTCAGTGATGGTCTCCGGGCTGAGGTGGGTCAGCATCATCGTGCTCTTCCTCTTCAGAGAGCAGTTCTGACGGTTCAACTACAGTCAGGAGTCACAGAGAGAAACATAGTGAAGAACATTATGAAGAGAAGAGCAGTTTTCTGGGATTATTGTGTTTACAGATGTGATGTTTGTTATGCTAAAATTAAGAGAAGCTGCAAAAATTGCAACTACTAGGTAACTACTACCTAATGAAGAAAGTCCCATGATGTAATCACTTCCAGTAAAAATAAGCATAATGCAAATCACAGGAATAGCTGGAAATATTTTAGTTTTCTTTTTTTTTTTTTTTATTTAAAAAGTTAGAGAGTCATGGCCTCAAAGTAGCAAAAATGTAGAAAAAAGTCACAAAAGTCTGCAATTTCTGTGAAAAAAAAAGAAAAAGAAAATACTGTTTGAATAAAACTAATTCAACACATGTGATGTGCATGAAGGGTGTAACTTCATAGCCACATTTCCTCTGGACCTCATCTCTCTGTTTCACTGTTTAATTTTCTGGAGGGACTGAACAACTGCAAGGACAAAAAAAACATCGTTCTCTATGGAACAGGAAATACAATAAGTCTCCTTTTCCTTATCAACAGGCCAGTCAGATCTAAAAAAACAAAAAACAAAACAGCAAACACTAACATTTCATTACTGCCTAATCAAAACGGTAATCGAGAGAAAATAACTTCCTTAAAGCAGGAACTTAGTGACACCAATGTTATTAAACTTGTTCTCAACATTCTTATTAAAATGCTATTAAATGTTGTCTCTCTAACTGAAATATGTATTTGTAGATGATTTGAAGCATCAGATATTTGTCTTCCCGTAACCTGGTAGCAGCAGGAAGAAGTCGTCACTCTGAACGAATCCACATTAACTTGGTCGCATTCCTCTGATCACAGGCCGAGGAGGAAAAGTGGCAGCAATCTTCCACTCAAAGTTATCAATCACTTAGTCATAACTCATTTCAAACCCTTATTCTTAACGTCTCACTTCCAAACTGGAAAACACAGAAAACCCTTCTGTTATTGTTTCTTTGTGGAAATATTGTGCATTAAATTCATTATTTGACTTAATTTGTTTGTTCTGAAATGTCAATAAACACATTTACTGTTAATTTCACCCTTCATCTTGTTTTGATATATGGCTGAATATTTAGTCGTATTTCCAAAAACCCTATTTTGTCTGACATTTTCTCGAAGGTTAGAATTTCCAATAATGGAACAAAAGAAAATCCATTACAGTAGATGTCCATCTCGTAAAATAAACGATTTAAAGAAGTGATTCCAATATTATTTACTTCAATACCAGATACCAACACGGTGGAGGGCAGCTACCTCAGCAGGTTGATTATGCTGTTGATAGTGCTGCAGCCTCACTGTGTACGACACTCACGTATCTTTAATGCTGACGTGAATAACAGTTCTTTTGTGTTTAGGTTTATTCTAAGCCAGCAGTTTCAAACTGATTGAACGTTGCTTGCTCTGGCCTCACGTATATGTTTGTTTATTGTCGTCAACTTCATGTTTCTCAAAATGAAGTTGCAAATGACCAGAGTTGGTCAGCAATCAGGTATCATTACTGTAGATGACAATAACAATCTTACTGTATTTACAGTCATCCTTAGCCAGCCGTTTCAAATTTGTGAATTTGGGTTTCAGCTGAAAAAACCTTCTCTACTTTTCAGATTAGACTTGAAACTATCCTTTATGAACCTTATTTTAGTGTCAGGTGACCGTGGACCATGTCTTAGTTACGCTGCTGTAGGCCTAGAGGTTACCGATGGACCTCCCATGATGCTTTTCCTCTGCTCTCTTCACTCCATGCTTTTTATGCCTCTCTCGCAAGTCATGAACTTTGTGTTTTCTCTTTCCCTGAGTTTGTTATCTTCCTCTCTGCCCTCTAAGGTTGTAAGGATCTTACTATGATGAATGCCTTGAGATGACTGATGTTGTGACTTGTTGCTATATTACTAATAATATTAATAACACTTAATTGTACAGACTTTTGCCTCACAGCAGGAAGGTTCTCCCTGTTCTGCAGATGCTGCAGCTTCGTCCAACAGTCCAAAGACATGCAGGACAGATTAGTAGGGGATTGTAAATTGGCTCTTTTTGAAAGGAATACAACTTGACGGATAATTTGCTCAACAGTAGCTATTGTCATTCAACAACACAGCCGTGACAACAGGACTTCACAGGATGAATACTCCCACCGTACCACAGTATGAGATTACATGGTGCAGCAGCAGAATGCACGACTCATGGTATATTCAGCACATGTTCTGTAAAAAGATGACAAGAATCCAACAAAATCTGTCAAAACCTGCATCTCACACAACCTTCATTTTCCAAATCTGCATAGTTAGCGGTGTGCTTCGTATTAAGCTTGTGAAAAACAGCCAACGAAAAAAGGTAACAGAGCGACAGACAGGGTTGATGAGATGTTGTTCTGATTTCCTCTTTTCTTTGGCCCTGCAATCAGTTATAATGACAGGACATATGCAAAAGCAATGATAAGGTGTGAAAAAAGACGTCATTTGAAGCAGACGAAGAGAAAGCCAGTGAATTTCTCCTTTTACACCCAATCACAGTTTTTTGACGTGACATGTATTTGCATTTCTGTGTATCATGTTTTTCTGTGTGATTATTACTTGTAACACGTATTCTTATGTGGTGTTTTTCTTTAGAAAATTCTTTGCAAATACTGTTTTAGATAAAGGATATGTACTAAACTACCACAATGGCTGTTTCATTTCTAAAAAGTTCAATCATCGGGACGGCCATATGTATCAATTAAGGAGAGCATCACTGGGTAAATCGTGAATGAAGGAGATGGATGCCAATTATTTGTGCTTCTGGATGCCATCTGGAGGAAGAAAAGTGCCTGAAGAGGAGCAGAAAGAAAAGGAAATAGAAAGGCGAGCCATAAAGGAAACATTTATTAATGGCATCCTGGTGGGAGCAGATTGCAGCAATTCCAACTTTTGATGACACCCTTCAGACTGCATCTTTTTCTTAAAAAAAAAAAAAAAAATGCAATCAACAATACATAACATGGAATCAAATTCTTTTGATAATAATCTACAATTGACCAGAGATGTACGAATGAAATTACATACTCAGATGGATCAAGGCTGACATAACATCACTGTGGAGGGTCACAGCCCTTCATCTTACCTTGATCACACATCAACACAAAAACATTACACACCACACACACATTTGCATCTGACTGGTTTTAAATTGCTAACCCACTCCAGTTGCTTTTTTTGTTCAAAATGTTGAAAAGTTAAGGAATTGCTCTGAACTTCCTCCAGAGCGGCCTTGGGAATATTTGGTGTGCAAAATTTCCATCATTGGGTACAAAGAAATTAATACGGAGTTTAATTTGTTTGTCGTCCTCTGGAAACGCCTCCCTGGATTTGATTTAAATGTAAATGAGTAATAAACTGCTGGTAACGTCTCCAGCATGCAGGATGTTACAGTGAGATGCTGCTGACGGTAAACACCAAAGAAGAAGAAGGTCTCCTGCTCCAACCAGATTCTATTCACACGACTCCGATATGGCTAATCGAGCACCATCCGCCCCACACAGCGATGCTCATACAGCCTGCAGGCAGGCAACGGGAGTGTCCAGCTCTAAACACTGGTGTGTATCAAAGAAGAGGACGAGGAAAGAGGCAGTGACCAGAGACCAGAGACATCAAATAAAGCTGTGAAAGAGAGGAGTCACTCAGACGGCCATGAAGCAAGCTTTTAGCCGAGGACAAATGAATTTGCGCCAGCTGTCAGCCGAGACACGGGCCAGTTCATCACTGCCTCTTTACACGTCTCATTATGGGACATAGCCTGATGCATTACGTCTTCTCTGAAAACAATTCTTGCACACGGTCAGCAGGAAAAGAAGGAATCTCCGTCCGTCGGAAGAGGCGATGACAATTCATCACATCTGATTCGCTTGATAAGTATTCACTTTGGAGAAACCCTGACATTTCTGAACTGATACATTTTCAACCATCGAGTGCAATGACAAAGTACTACAACACAATATATATCTGGTCGGTTCTGGAAATCTCCAAATAATTTTGGGAAAATGGTCAAAAAAGCACATTGTTCAGCCAGACAGATTTACATCTGTGCTGCATCTTTACTGGGAGTGACGAGCTGTCGACGAGAGAATTCACTCAATGTTTGAAAAATAGTCCAAAACGTCTGACTGGTGGTTTTAATTTAATGTTGTACTTTACACTTTACTTAAAGTTAGCTATGCTGTTACCCTCATGTACTCATACAGACATTTTACTGCAGACTGAATGTGTTAATGTGCCTCTTCTGCATTTTTGAAGAATCCCAAATGAAGATGAAGTTCCTGAAACTCTAGATCACACATGTGAAAGTGTAATTTATAAAGCAAATTTAATTCAAAGCTGCAACTTCATTCATTCCCAACAGGTAATTAAAGAGTAAATATGACGGTTTAATGTCCACTGGCACATCAAATTTATGCACATCATCTTGACAGTTTTAGGTTAGGCATCTGATAAATGCAACCTTTATATAAAAAAAAAGAAGACAAAGATCTTCCTTAGATTACAATAATGTGCTCGGGCCCTGATGAGGGATCATTTAACGAGTTTGATTTAGTTCACAGCATGTAAGAATGAGAAAGTACATGCTTTCTTTCTGCCTCATTGCCACCGTCCTCATCATCACCTGTTGCTCAAATGGATCTGTTATCTCTGCTCACGTTTTAGTGTCAGCCAGCTCAAACTTTTTATTGGTCTTGGTGAACTTTCTCTGCTGGATGCTGCTTTTCCCATTTAAAGGTTAAAAAAAAAAAAAATCGTTTTAATCATCCCTGAATGTAAAATGAATCACATCAATGAGTAACAGATAATGTTAAAGTGAGCATCTCCTATATTGTTTAACTATATAACCTTAATATCTCGTGTTCAGGCCAGTAAAAAACAAATCTAACTCGTCACCTCCGGACGATGAAAGAATGAAACAACGAACAAAGAGAAAAAGGAACAACTGAAGGCCGAGGAACTGTTAGAAAAAAGGCCTAAAAGTCGACCTTCGTTATAATTCTCCCTCGTTCTCCCACTGCCCAGAATCTGGTCCGTCCAGGTGGACTCTGAGGGCTTTTGTCCAGAAATTGAATGAGAAATGATTACAGTGATAAGCTCAGCACCAGTGGGCTGCAAAATCACTACGTGCCAGGCTCCCCCACTCTCAGCCACAACTCACATTTTAGCAAGGACTCTAAAAAAGTGGGAATCAGAGGAATCCAATGCAATTTTAGACACTAAGCAGCAGTGTTGAAGGACTACAGAGTGCTTTTGATTGCAACATAAAAAACTGTGTCGAGGTGACGGTTACAGGAATATGGTGCACACGGTCATCTTCTATGGCTCGTTTAAGGATCTAGTATTTATTCCAGTCTTTCTTTTAATTTAACAATGCGGTTTTCTTAGTCGTAAGCATGTTTTATTGGATTTAAATCACAACTTGAATCTCAGCTTATTTCGAAACAGATGTTACAACAGACCATTGTGTTTGAACAGTGAGAGCAGAATAAACGGTACCTTGGAGGCCAGAGCTTCAGCGCTTTCTCTACACATCCTCTCGACCTCCAGGTTCTCCTGAATGGCGTTCACCTCTTCAATGACCATATGAGACACTAACAGAAACAGAGAGGAAAAGACAAAGAACATGTTACACCATTTGATAACAGGGTGTGCAGCACTGAGTGTCATAAGCTCCCACATATTTTGTGTAAATAAGTAGTTCTTAATTGGTCTCGCTTCAGGAACCACGTTTTCTTGATTATTCATTTATTATGAATTATGAATTATTAATACTGCAGTAAAACACAACGCCTACCTGCAACAGGTGTGCAACTATGGCTGAAAACTCAGTGAAAAAAAACCTCACCTTTTGTTACAGGCATATATGCTTTTCAAACAAGTTTAAACTGGCTCATCAAGTTTCAAGAATCTAAATTAAAATACGAAATTAAAAAGAGGACTTATCCCGAGTTAAATAAAAAGGTAGATTTATTTAATCCTAACCTCGCCCAGTGCTTAAATGAGACCAAACTACTGATTTGGGCATTACATGACAACTCTACTGCATGAGTGCTGCCACATGGGAACTTTCAAAATAAAAGTACAGCAGTAAAAATTCTGTAGACTTCAACTTTTTCCCTTTAGGCTTTTAACTTTTTGCGCACACATTCGAAGCCTAGTCAGAATGGCCCAGTGACCCACTAATGGGTCGCAACCCACCAGTTGAGAAACACTGGTGTAGTTTATATTCACTGTAGTGTTACCTTTGGACGTCACTCCAAAACGGTCATCCTAAATCTCACATCCACTCATCAAAGAAATTCAGGATCACATTCTCGCAACATGACTTCTGTTAGAGTCCAAAAACTGAACAGGACGTGCAACGAAACAAATACACTGACTGGTATGATCCTGTATTCATATAGTAGTACAAACACATTGAATAGGAAATATAAAGACGGTTTGGAGGAGCGCTGGTGACCACTTCCTCACTCCCTCATCTTTACTTCCTGCCAGCTGTCACTCCACTCCGACCTTAGCATGCTTAAATTCCTCTGGTAGAATAGTTCATGGGGAACCCCCAACCACTTCCTAATATATGAACCAATCAGTCTACTTGAGAAACCCAACACTCATATTCTGTCATTGGAAACAGAACAAACCGTAAACACCACAGCTAAAGCTTCAATGGAGTCTTCACTTCTCTTTTCTTTCTGAACCTTCGGTAACGTCTCGTCTAAGCCGCTCAACGTCGCTCAACTCACCGGGAATTCAAATTGTTTTAAACTCATCCTTTAAAGTAGGACATGAAATGAGTAAAGTTATATGGAGAATATTTCACTCCACATTGAAGTTCTATATTAAAGATTGACTGAAGTCCTCCTTCTGGTCTGGTTAGGACAGACAGCATCCATCCTGCTTTGGATGGTGCGGCGCTCACATCTAGAAACATGACAGAGTTTATTAGAAACTCTAAAACATGACAGAGTTGATTAGAAACTCTAAAACATGACAGAGTTGATTAGAAACTCTAAAACATGACAGAGTTGATTAGAAACTCTAAAACATGACAGAGTTGATTAGAAACTCTAAAACATGACAGAGTTGCAGTCGTACAGGCTTCTTTGCAGTTTCTTTAGAGCTGTCATCACTCAGTACAGATAAAGTGATGATAATGTGTGACTTAAACATTCATGTTGATGTGGACAATGACATTAAATGCATTTAATTCCATTTTATTCTCCAATGTTTTTCTCAACGTTAATAAACGCACTCACTGTTATAGTCACATCCTTGCTCTTGTTCTGACATATGGCATTGATGCTGATTATTTAATAGTATTTCTTAAAAATGTTTATCTGACCATTTTTAAATAACATTTGAATTTACAATAATGAATTTCACAGCATTTGTGGGAAGAAAAAAAAATCCATTGTAGTAGACGTCTATCTGATGATGCTGTAACTAAATATAAGGAATTAATTTCATTATTATCTACTTCAATGCCATGAGTTAATACAATAGAAGGCAGCTACCTCGACTTTACTCCCACACTAGCGGATCCTTCTGTTGATAGTGCTGCAGCCTCTCTGTGTACGATACAGTTGTCCCTCTGAATAAGAAAGTAATGAGTCAAAGGAGGTTAATCCTTCAGTACAATTCACAAATGAACTCTTTAAAGCAGACATCGCAAAAAATGAAAAGTACGTGTCCTCCCACTAATCTAATAAACCTTCATGTTTATTCTTCAGATGAACAAGAATGGTGTTAAAAGATATTCAGTGTGGATTCAGAGTGAATCACAGTACTGAAACTGAAAGTTACTAATGATCCCTTAATGGCGATAATGGACTCATCTCTATACTTGTCCCGCTGGATCTCAGGGCTGCATTTGACTCCACTGATCACAACATTTTCTTACGGAAACTGGAACATGTTGTTGGGATTAAAGGAACTACACTGATTGATTTAAATCAGGGGTCCCCAACCACCGGGCCGTGGACCAGTACCGGGCCGTGGATGATTTGGTACTGGGCCATACAGAAAGAATGAAAAACTTTTATTTATTTGTTTTTATCTTGTTTACATTAACCTGCATGGTATTTTATTTTGAAAAATGACCACTTCCGTCCACGCCTCTTTCTCGCAGTTGTCTCAGTCTCAGTTTTTTTCATGCACCGATAAGCCCACAAGTTAACCCTCACAAAAATGAGCAAAAAACAAACGTCTCTGGAGAGGTTCCTTGAAAAGGGGGAAAGACCGAATGATGAAACAACAGAGAACTCCAACACCACCAACAAAAAGAAAGCTGCATTTAAAAGAAAACACCAAGAGTCCTACTTAAATTACGGGTTCATCGCAACAGTTGATTCACATTCTCCAAGCCCGCTCTGTATAAGAATGTGGTGATCAGCTATCTAATTGTGTTTTGTTTTTGTTGCATGCCTCACTCCCCCCCCCCCCCCTCCCACTCCTAATTATTCTCCTAACTTACAAAGTGCTTTATGGCCAAGCTCCATCTTTCATCAGAGATCCATAAGAACCACATCATCTAAAAAAAGACTACTTTGCTGTCAGAGGTCTACTTGTGAATCCTTAAGTTTCCAAAAAAACTGAATGGGAGAAAGGACCCGTTCAGGTCCCACCAACCAAGCTACCCAGCTACCCTCTTTATTGTCTCTTGTATAGCTATGCTGTTCTTTTCTCTCTCTGCTCTCCACTGATGGCCTCCCAGTGTGAGTCTCGTTCTGTCAGAGGTTCTCCTCCTGTTAAAGGGGAGTTTTTCCTTCCAGCTGCCGCTCATGGACGAACTGTTAGATTACTGGGATCTCCTCTGTAAACTAAAGTATTGTCAGAAGAATGATAAAATATTTTGTTTGTACTAGTTTATAAGTAGCATTATACTGTTGATAGTTGGATGGGGTAAAACTAATTTCACTTCTTTGTAATCTGTTGGGCAAGTTCATCTTTAAAAATGCACCATCTTAAATGCTTATCATATTTTATATGTAATTAAAAATGCATCAACTAGAACTACATCTGCAAAGTAGATGTAGTGGTGGAAAAATCGCAAAACATTTATGCCGAATAAAACTGAAATACTCAAGTAATGTACAAATACCTCAAGACTGTACAGCACTTGAACAAATATATTTTTCCTGACTGTCTCATACTGTCTTGGTTATAAGGACAAATGTTCATACATACTATTCAAGAAAAAACAAGGTAGAAGTGAATATAGAAAGAAAGCAATGCATGTTCATCTTACAATTAATATTCTTCAGTAAAGAAGCCCCCCCTTCCCACACACACACACACACACACACACACACACACACACACACACACACACACACACACACACACACACTCAGCCTTCATTCATGTGACAATGTTAGTGAAATATGAAAAGAAGCATGTAAAATCCAACTGAATGCCTGCATTCACGTCAATATGAACTTAAAAAGTCAACGCATGACCATTCAGCCAAAATGCCATCGAGGAAACAAAGAACATGATTAGGATTTCTAAATGAGCGGGCGCATACCTGTAACTTTTCATTTTATTACGCAGATTATTGAGATAAGAGTGCCTTAACACTTGACACTGAAGTATATTTCTGTTTGCTATTGTGTCTGCCATCTGAGTAGCCTCAATGGTGAATGACCTACATGTACCATTAGGATTTGAATTTAAAAGGAGGTGAACTAAATGTTTTTCCCGATGTATCTTTTATTCAGATAATTTCCCTACCTTTTTATTTATCAGCCAGGGCCAATGTGCGTCGAGTATAAACTGAATACATGCAGAGCACACGCACAACAATGGACAAAAGTTGAGTATATACTGAGTATGTATGGAGTGGATGAGGACTTTTTTCACACGTATGATGCACTTAACCCTGGTTGAAAAGAAATATTCGTTTTTTTGGTCTACGACAGTCACGGGCACAATGAACGGGCTGCACTAGAAAAGAAGGGAATAGTTTGCAGTACAGAGAATTTTTATCTGGGAAAACACTTAAAAGTGATAAATAATGAATGATTCATGGAAGGGTAGGGGTAATACCTCGAGGCTAAGCTAAGGTAAAGATATCTGTCTCTCTTTGGATTTTAAGGGGGAAGAAGAAGCTGGAAACATATTTTGACAAAACAGCCTCAGTTGAGGTCCAACTTACTTGTTTGCTCTGGATTTTTTTGAGTGTATCAGACAATCGTCACTAAAAGATGGCATTTTAAAAGTAACTCTCATGAAATGTTTGAACATCTCCAGTTTAATGACGACTAAGAAAATGTGAACTATAGTGAAAAGCTCCAAAACCACTGAGTGAGTCGACTTTAGGTTGAAATTTCTTTGCCATCTGTTTCAAGGTCAAAAAATGAACTTCAAGCTTCAAAGTATATTTAAATTAATTTTCCTAAAGAGTTGTTATGGCTGATGTGCTGCGTCTATAAGAGAAACCCAGAATTAAACGTATATCAGAGCCGTTAGCAGATAGCTTCCTGTTTACATGGAGCAGACTCGTTAGCAGGTGTAGGTTTTATCCACCATCTCCTGATACAAGTATCTGGTTCTTTAGCTGCTAAATCCTCCACCATGTTCACCGGTTAGCCTCCACCTGTCTGTCTGCTGCAGCAGAAAGTCTACAATAGCTTTATTAAAGCTGAAAACATTCATCTGCTGCTGGTTGATGAGAGTAAAGCTGTGAAAATGCAAAGGTTAAAAAGCTTCTGGAGTTGGCTGAATAGTTGGTGATAATTCTCCGTGAACTTATTTCACATTACGCGCAGTAATTTGATCCATTGTTGATATGAAAAATATTGATTAGCTGTGCTTTAACAAAACCTATAAAATCAGGTAAAACTCCAAATCACGGACAGTGTTGTTTAAAGCTGCAATCACAGCCGAGGAGAAAAGACCAGCCCTGAAGAATGTCCTGCCACTTAACTAATTAAACATTGTGTTGAGCGAGAGAGAAATTAAGCATTAGTGCCACTGCTGTGGGCAGTTCCTTACCCCCAGTGACACCTAATTAGGAAACTGATGAACACCAGTGCCGGGCAATATTCACGCTCCTCTGGCGCCCTCCACATCAGTCATTCAGCAGCACTTAGCTGCCAGTTTCCGTCCTCAGCCTCCTCTCTCTTCCTGTCTGCCCATCTCAATAATGCCGCGGCCACACTCGGCAACCTACGGAAGGACGCCTTGAACTAAATGACATGTTAATTATAATTACTGGTAGCCATGGTAAATAAACAGTGCTGGAAGTGTTGAAAGTGTATGAGCGCCGGTCTACAGGGGGCTCCGACACATCACAACTGGCAGTCTTAATTGTAAGTTTGGGCCTCCCCATCATCATCGCTCCATCTTTCTCTCCCCTCTTTTTTTGTGCTTGTCTTTTTTCATCCTCCTCTCAGAAAAGACAGTGATTACCCCTGTGCCGACGTGCTGCATAATGGTATCAGCGCCGCCAACGGAGCAGTGAATTAAATTGTATCTGCAGCCGCTGTGAAGCCTTGATGAGGGGGGCAGATGCCTTTGTGGTGTTATCATTATAACACAATGGTCATGTTGTCACCAACCTTGCCATCGCCAATTGAAAAGGCATGATTGTGTGTTGGGGGCTTCTTCTCCCGTCCTCCCCTCCCCCCCCCCCCCCGCCACCCCGCACCACCACCACCACCATCACCACCACCACCACCAACCCCGCTGCCCCACCCCCAGCCGTTTCGTTGTGAATAGGAGCAATTTTCTAAGAGCTATGAAATCACGTAATAGGCCCTAATATGCAGCTGCTTGGCACAGTGAGGCAGCCTCTATTAACGTGTAAGTCAAACACAATATGTGTTTTGGCTGGAGATTCACTGAATACACGAGCACAGGCCAGATTTATTCCCATGAAAATCCACACAACTGTCACCATCACAAAGACTAACTATTTGGTCCATCTTTGACATGCGGTGCCCCATTTCACATTCTGTCTTCACTTAAGTGGTCGTAGCAGAGCATTCAACCTGTGAGGAAAATCATTTTGGAAAATTGAATGGTGGGCCAAAACATTTGAAACGCATTTACAGCACGGAGAAACAGATTCAAGATAAAAGCAGGATCAACAGCACGGCTGGTCCAACGCCGATATCTGAGTCTGTACTCACTTCTATAGAGCCTGCATCACTTCACAGCAACATATATTTATCACAACACTCATCTGTCATCATGCATATGTTGTCATAAATGAGATTACATAGTACGGGTAGACAGATGTGTTGAACCTGATACACCTTCTTAACAACTGTCTGCTCCTAAACATTCTGGTGCTGCTGCAAAATACTAACATTAAATTCTGATTCACTTTATATTGAAATTCAGGATGTATGCTTAAAAACAGCATATGTTAATTATTCTACTATAATTATATTTAAGGATAGTCCGTAAAAAATAAAAAAAAATCTAGACCAGCTGCCTCACTTTGCTGAATTTATATTTAATTTGCTGTTTGTGTGTTCTTGACATTCGATCCGATTTTTTTGAAAAAAATAACACGTAGTATCATATGATACTTAATAAAGCGTGTGTGCGTGTTGGATTCTGAATAAGGTTTCATACATGTTTCCTCAATAAATAAATGTTGATAGAATCAAGTCAACCTTCAGCAGGTTCCTAAAAGTTGAAGCAACATAAATCTAAAACTCAGTAAAACAGGCAGATTGAAACAGGAGGAGGCTGAAACATAAACCAACACATAATCTATACGTTTCTAATCTATCTTTCCACCTTTTAAACTAACTGGAACTGGTAATCAATCAGTCATCATCATGTTGGTCCCAAATTAAGTCCAAATAGACAAAAGTAATCCAACAAATGAAGATAATTCAACTCTCAATAAACGTTTTCTGATGATCTAGAAAACATAAAATGAGTTGCAGCATATTTTCTATCAGACAGTCTTGTTACAATTCAAATATTCTGTTCCTTCGACCTCGGAGGAATAACCGTACCTTCCTGGAAGTGTTTGAGCTTCTTCACGGCCTCGTCCCTCTCCTCCTCCAGCCTCCTGCACTGAGAGCGACACACAGACCAGCTTCAACACACAACCAGCGCTGTCTTCATCAAACATTCACCAGCCGCCTGCACAACAACAACTCCTTTGAAAAGAAGGTTTATTTAATACAAAGAAAATATGCTGAAAGGTGTTGAATTATGAATTACATACTGTACCAACACAAGTTGATCGTGATCAGGGTTAAATAAAACAGACTATTGGACCTGCTGGAGGTCCTCGTCAGGTTAGCGTACAGATATCTTTGGAGTTTGACCATTATGTTGATAATATTATTTCTCTAGTGACTGTTTAAAGTTGTCAGCAAGCTGCTTCTACTGTAACAACTATTTCTGCTTTTTATTTCTGCTCCTGCTACTGTAACTGCTCACTGGTCCTCGATGAGGCGGTCAGAACCGCATCACCTCTACATCCTGTCAGCATTCAACGGATGTTCACACTTACCTCCATGGCGGCTGTCTCGTGCTTCCTCTGAAGACCCTCATACTCCTGCAGGGCTGTGGGATGTAAAGGATGCCAGTAAGCCATCTTCATCAGTAAATCACAGTGAAGTAAATGTCAGTGATGAACATGTCCCTGTTCATAAGAAGTCAAGTGGAAAGTTGTCCAACATGTGATGACTTCTCATTCAGTGACGCTGTGTCTCATGTCACAGGACTGATATAGAACGGCAGGTTGGTCTCAATGTTTGAGTCCAAGTACAGTCAGAAGAGGATTTAACTTCTGTGTTAACAGATAATCTGACAGGTTTAGAATTAAGAGCCAAAACCACAAAACTTCATATATGTATATAAATATATTGATATATATTACAATATATACAAACCCTGCGTTCCAAATCGTTACTATTTATTTTTCTTTTAGTGCGTACTGCAGCTACCCTCACTACGTATGTACTGTTGCATGTCGTATGTATAGAACTGGGACGTACTACTTCCTAGAACTGCACCTTGACTCGTCGAGATCTGTAGCGCAACATTCCAAGTAAAAAGGAAAATGAGTGGAACGATTACACATTCTTTTAATGCCTCTTCTTCTTCTACTTTTTTTTTGTGGGTGCAGCATTAGCACCACCAACCTTCTTGGAGGCTCAGTAGATTTGATGTATCTTCCACTGCGCAAAGGATTGTGGGTCAGAACAGCTCGAGTATCATGCCGACCTGCAGAATGCAAAATAGGACCGGACGTAGTAGAACATCCTGGTGAGCACTAAGTATTGGGACATATTACGCAGGTAAATCTTTTTTTGGCATACTAACTAGTATGGTAGTATGGATACTTTAACAAGGGGTTAATATTTTCTGGTACACTAAATATAATGGTAGTATGGATACTTTAATGAAGGGTTAATATTTTCTGGTATACTAAATATAATGGTAGTATGGATACTTTAACAATGTTAATATTTTCTGGTACACTAAATATAATGGTAGTATGGATACTTTAACAAGGTTAATATTTTCTGGTACACTAAATATAATGGTAGTATGGATACTTTAACGAAAGGTTAATATTTTTTTGCATACTAAATACTATGGTAGTATGGATACTTTAACAAAGGGTTAATATTTTTTGGCATGCTAAATAGTATGTTAATATGGATACTTTAACGAAGGGTTAATATTTTTTGGTGTACTAAATATGGTAGTATGGATACTTTAACAAAGGGTTAATATTTTCTGGTATACTAAATATAATGGTAGTATGGATACTTTAACGAAGGGTTAATATTTTTTGGTGTACTAAATATGGTAGTATGGATACTTTAACGAAGGGTTAATATTTTCTGGTATACTAAATATAATGGTAGTATGGATACTTTAACGAAGGGTTAATATTTTCTGGCATACTAAATATAATGGTAGTATGGATACTTTAACGAAGGGTTAATATTTTCTGGTATACTAAATATAACGGTAGTATGGATACTTTAACGAAGGGTTAATATTTTCTGGCATACTAAATATAACGGTAGTATGGATACTTTAACGAAGGGTTAATATTTTCTGGTATACTAAATATAACGGTAGTATGGATACTTTAACGAAGGGTTAATATTTTCTGGCATACTAAATATAACGGTAGTATGGATACTTTAACGAAGGGTTAATATTTTCTGGTATACTAAATATAATGGTAGTATGGATACTTTAACGAAGGGTTAATATTTTCTGGTATACTAAATATAACGGTAGTATGGATACTTTAACGAAGGGTTAATATTTTCTGGCATACTAAATATAACGGTAGTATGGATACTTTAACGAAGGGTTAATATTTTCTGGCATACTAAATATAACGGTAGTATGGATACTTTAACGAAGGGTTAATATTTTCTGGTATACTAAATATAACGGTAGTATGGATACTTTAACGAAGGGTTAATATTTTCTGGTATACTAAATATAACGGTAGTATGGATACTGGAATGTAGGGTGTGTGTCTCAGATGTAATAAATTGATCTTTTTCATAAAGTATTCGTGCATTCATTTCATGTAAGTGTACCTTACAGAGATATAAGGAAGACTTGCTCTACAAATAATGTTCTCCTAAATTAAGGGTTCTATCAATGTTACTTAAGTTTTTCGTGGTACTGTTACTAATACTAAACCACGGACCCAGCTCAGTACTTAACGCAGACTGACTGGAAGAACCCTCCAGCACAAACTCACACTGCTGAAACACAGCAGATTTCAAATGGGTACAACGCAGTCAGAGCAGACTTCTCTACAGAAGGAGCTATTTTCTCCTCCAGAACAACGTGATAATCAGTAACCAGATTGAGCCTCTCGTTGCTTCCCGTGACATTCAGGAAGATGAATAAGGATGCCCTTTCTTTGGAGCGGTAAGCTCTTCATCAGGAGCTCTGTAAAGGAACAGTCTGACATTTTCAGACATACAGTATGCTTGTTACCATAACAGATGAGAAGATTGATAACTATTTCCTCTTTGTCCATCCGGTATGAAGTATAAATAACTAAAAGTAGGGATAGATGGAGTAACATCTTTCACCCTCTCTTGTTTTTGTTTTTTTAAACTTCATTCAGTACGTGTCTTGTGCAGATGGCAGGATTAAGACACACCTGCCAGTTTCACACCACTACCTTATCAACTAACAATGAATGAACGAATTACTAAATCGTGCCCACAAAATAGCATTTCGTTTCCATGTTTTAATTCATTTGTTTGCACGTTTTAATTAATTCTTAGACACAAGCTGAGTTTATATGTAGTTTATATACTGCCACAGTATTGGGGGGTAGGGGGGTATTCGTGGCACAACCAGTTTAATGAAAAACACCTTGAAGTTGGTTAACAACAGCTGTGAAACACCAAACGTGGGTTAACGACATCACAGCAGCCTGTGGTCAGAGGGGCGGAGCTTCTCCTCAGGAAGGACATTTATCTTGGAACAGTTTTTATGAAGTCCAACAGACATCAAAGTTACTGTTCAAACAGACGAAGACAGCAAATCCTTTACAATCATAAAACCTGCTCCTTTTATTAGACTACCTGACAATGAAATCACTTTTAAAACATGGTTAGAAACAGGTTTTACCACCTAAACTTAGTTCTAACTAGTGCAGGAACTCATTTGGTGAAATGGTTTACTAACAGTGAGCCGGTCATATCTCTGACTTAAATCCTGATCACAGAAGTGACACTCCAGGAAACATCATTTCGAGGGGAAGGAAACAGACACAACACCTGATTTAAAAAGCAGAAACTTACCTTGGTTTGATAGATCTGTAATGATGTGGATTCTGTGCAGCTCCTCCGCAGACATCCTGAGAAAATACAAAGTCCAAAGTTCAACAAGGAGGAAGTGCTGTCAGACTGACACACCTGTCGAGCTGCACTTCCTCCCACAGCTCCACGGATACAACAGTCCACGACGGCTTCTTAACTGTCACAAATATTCAAGTACAAGTTGACATTATAATTAAACATTAAAATAAATAAATAAATAAGGAATCTTTTAAGTGAAGATGAAGACACATTTATTATCAGAGGACCGTCCATAATAATGCAGCAGTTTAACAGCACCTCCACCTCCAGCCTCCATAATGACCAGAGTGGATTTAAATAATCGAACCATCATGGAAGCCGGATTTATTGCAGCACTGTTGGATTAGACCGGATCGGTTTCAGCTCACAACTTGCCTGTATTGAATGCTCTTGTTGTCCTTGTGTTATTGGGTTCTCTTTTTGTGTTGCAAATAATAAAAAAACAAAAATTAAAAATGAGTAAACTCTTCATTCAACTATTTTAAGGTACGCAGCCCTTAAAGCCCGGGTCAGCAATAACATCTGTGCAATAGAGAACAGGACATATAACCATCACACTTTTAATTTACACATCAATAATGAAACAAATAAACATGTCAAATGTTCCAGCCTGTCAGGATGAGTCCATTCAGTCAGAATCAAGAGCAGAACAGACAACTTTCTCATATAATTTAATTTATTTATGGACACAAACTCACAAAACCATCATTGTTGCACAAGAAATAATTAGTTTCTGCAGACAGATGGGAATGTTTCATAAATCTGATTTTCTGGTCTGTACGCAACACAAATCAAACAACAAAACACACATAATGTAAACATCCGCTGAAGAGACAAAGAAGGAGGGAAACATACGGCAGATCTGAAACACGAAGCCACTGAGATAAACAGCAGTTTGCTGGTTATTAAACATAACAGAAGAAGTGGAAGAAAATACCGAACACTTGACAGGGAAATCCCCCTCAGATAATATTGATATGCTGACACGTGTGAGGCTGTCGGTTTGTGTCTTCGTTTGGAAAAAGACAATCAGGTTAAGTCAACATCTGACAATCTTAATAAAACTGAAACTTATTGAGTTTAATGAATCACTCTGACTGCAGGGCTTCTGCTGTTTATGGTATTTATGATTTTTGACATCCTCCCATAAACACACATCTGTCTTCCTCTTGTTTCAGCTGGGGGATATTACATAGCATTTAATAAAATAAAAAAAGACAGATCAAGCAGTGACACCCCAATAAATAAGGACTGATTTAAATCTGAACCATATATTCACTTTTTGCAATCAAAGGTAGATATTACAACCACAGACACGTTCCATAACGACTTCTGGACACAAATACGCTACAGTACATCTACAGAGGGAGACTATTGCCCTGTTCTCTGGTCGGGGGGGGGGGGGCACCAGGTAAGAGCATCACCAGGAGCGCCTCAGTGACGGGCAGCAGACTCTCTCGGGTAAAACTCAGCCAGCGTGCTCTGAGGAATCCTCTTCAGCATCTCCTTGGGGAAGATTCGTAGCAGCTGCCAGCCGATGTCCAGAGTCTCATACACCGTCCTGTTGTCATACGGACCTACACACACACACACACACACACACACACACACACACACACACCACACACACACACACACACACACAGAGGGATAAAAGCATGTAACACAGTATATCTACAAAGATTGATTCTCTTCCCAAACGATTCAAAATCTGTTTGTGATTCTTCACATAAACATAACAACATAAACCTCCACCTGACAGGATGATTAGTGCACAGGTGGTCACAATAACAAAAACACCACCACTTCAGGACCACACCACCTCAGGACCACACCACCACCACCTCAGGACCACCACCTCAGGACCACACCACCACCACCTCAGGACCACCACCTCAGGACCACACCACCACCACCTCAGGACCACCACCTCAGGACCACCACCTCAGGACCACACCACCACCACCTCAGGACCACACCACCTCAGGACCACCACCTCAGGACCACACCACCACCACCTCAGGACCACCACCTCAGGACCACACCACCTCAGGACCACCACCTCAGGACCACCACCTCCAGCGGTTTTGGGAGTTTGATGGTATTTGTTGAGTTGACAGTGTGACTGTTCTTCTCTTTCTGTATCTCCATAACCAACAAATGAAAACAATCAGTGAATTGTTCCTTTAGCTTCTTCTTACCTTGAGCGATGAAGTTCTTCTCAAACTTCTGCAGGAACTCCAGGTAGAGCAGATCATCGGAGGTGAGGGCTTCTTCTCCCACGACAGCCTTCATGGCCTGGACGTCCTTACCAATGGCGTAACAGGCGTACTGCAAACAGGAAGACACCATTCATATCACTGATGATCTCCGTTTACCTTCGTTCACATATTATTCAGAGGGAAATATGACATAAATATTTGATCATTTTTGTAAAATGAATGACACTTCTTACCAGCTGGTTGGACACATCAGCGTGGTCCTTCCTGGTCATCCCCTCACCGATGGCAGACTTCATCAGACGGGACAGTGAAGGCAACACGTTGATGGGCGGGTAGATCTGAAAGACACAGCAGGAGGTTGTGAGATTACACATAATTTTAATAAGAAATTTGACTTGAAAAAACATCATGAAATCAAGTTTTTTTCTGTGCAAACCTAAATGAAGAGGCCTACTTACAGTCACATACTGATGGTCATACATCTGTGGACTGATGAGATGAACGATTGTTTTTTATTTTGTTGTTTTTCAAGAGGACGACTTCGCTAACAAACTTTGTGGTAAACGGATTTGTTTAATGTCTCTAACGGACCAATGGGAACACAACGTGGTTTTTCATACGCAATATGGCGGAGTGAAAGACAACCCTGACTCTCCTCCTAATGACCCCCTCATGTATGAATATATGGTGAACAATATATTAGGAACACTTTATTATAAAGTAGGTCAGTAAACCACCAACCTCGAAAACCTCAATAATACACAAAGAAGAATTCTATTCTGTATTTCTGACCATGTCAAAGAAAACTTGAAATGCAAGCTGAAAACATGGGATAAAACATGTGAATGAAATATGAATGAGAAGTCTTCAGTGTTAAACGCTGTTTGAAAGCAGACGGCTGAATACCTGTCTGTTGTGCAGCTGTCTGTCCACGTAGACCTGGCCCTCTGTGATGTACCCGGTCAGATCCGGGATGGGGTGGGTGATGTCTGAGAGACACATGAAGGTATTTAATCAAACATGTCCAACAAATAACTGTACTGGTTACATGTACATACAGCAGTCCAATCATCAGTTGAGGTTACATTCAGTAAAATAAATGTGAAATCTCTGGTTTTCAGGCATTAAACGATGTCACATGTAGGAAACGAGCAGAGAGCTCCCGGTTTAAAGAGCTTTCCTCTGAGAGCTCTTAGGAACACCAGCAGTGTTTAGGTAAAAGCTGACACAATCACCTCCCGGTGATGCTGTAATGGGGGACTCCTGTTCAACCAAACAGGAGTAGGCTCTTCATACAAGTTGCTATGGTAACTGCGGGCATCAAAAATGTCTCCTCATTCCATTTCAGATTCCTACGACGGTGAATCGACTTATCGAGATATTTAAAGTGAGGAAATAGAAAACGTATCATCAGTCCAAGTACACTTCTATCCAACAGATAGATCAGGATTCATGCGTCGCCTACGAGGCTGAGCGCGGTGAGAATGGACGGTTAGTCCAACGTAAAGCTGTTGGCTGTCGTGCAACTGTGCTCACCGTCGTTGGGCATGGTGAGGATGGGGATCTGGGTGATGGAGCCGTTTCTGCCCTCCACTCGGCCAGCGCGCTCGTAGATTGTGGCCAGATCGGTGTACATGTAGCCGGGGAAGCCTCGACGGCCGGGCACTTCCTCTCGGGCAGCGGAGACCTAAAGGTGAGGGGGAGGTTTTCATTTAAAACTGTACACAGTGCTGCTTCAAAGTTTGGTGAACCCTTTACAATGATTTTTTTGCATAAATATGACAGAAAAGCATCTGATTTTTGTCCAAAGAATACATGATGAGTTAAACTAAATAAGACCAACATTTTATTTCCAGTCATGAATAGATTGAGGAAAATGAATCGATATTACAAATCAGTGAATGTATATGAACCTTTCAGTATCTGACCATGATACTACCACCACCATGTTAACATATAACCATGATACTACCACCACCATGTTAACATATAACCATGATACTACTACCACCATGTTAATATATAACCATGATACTACCACCACCATGTTAACATATAACCATGATACTACCACCACCATGTTAACATATAACCACGATACTACCACCACCATGTTAACAGATAACCACGATACTACCACCACCATGTTAACAGATAACCACGATACTACCACCACCATGTTAACATATAACCACGATACTACCACCACCATGTTAACATATAACCATGATACTACCACCACCATGTTAACATATAACCACGATACTACCACCACCATGTTAACAGATAGCCAGATACTACCACCATGTTAACATATAACCACGATACTACCACCACCATGTTAACAGATAACCATGATACTACCACCACCATGTTAACAGATAACCACGATACTACCACCACCATGTTAACAGATAGCCACGATACTACCACCACCATGTTAACATATAACCACGATACTACCACCACCATGTTAACAGATAACCATGATACTACCACCACCATGTTAACAGATAACCATGATACTACCACCACCATGTTAGATAACCATGATACTACCACCACCATGTTAACAGATAACGATGGTGCCACCACCACCATGTTTCACAGAACAGATAAAGTTCTTATCTGGAATCCAGTGTTTTTCTTTCTCCAAACATAACACTTCTCATTTAAACCAAAAAGGTATATTTTTGATTCATATGTCCTCAAAATTTATTTCTAACAGCCTTCTATTTTGTCCACGTGCTCTTTCCCAAACTGCAGATGGGCAGCCATTTTCTTTTTGGAGAGAAGAGGTTCTCTCCTTGTAACCCTGCCATGTACATCATTGTTGTTCAATTCTCCTGATTTTGGACTCACAAACGTCAACATCCGCTGGTTTGAGAGAGGTCTTTAGTTGCGTAGAAGTTACCCAAATAACCCCTATTAAACTCATCTTTAATATAATTGTGAATTAATGTTACGCATGCAATGCAATTAAATAGAATAAAATACCCTGTGTTTCTAAAGCAGATGTAGCCCTGCTATTGTTGTTATAGCTCACATCAGACATTCTGGAGATGAGCTACAGTTTGGACTGAGCAGCTAAACTTCCTCAATATGTTTCAGGCAGACATTATATTTCTAGTCTCTGAAATCAGTTCCAAGGAGTCTGAGGAGTTTTATGCTCACTAGTTATTCTTAAAGGTAACAATCATGTTAGCCAGCAGCTAATCTTAGCATCATTAGTGACGGCTCCTTTCTGAAACAGGCCACGGCGCATGATGGTGGACGGATGTACATCTTCTGTGTGACGGTTCGGTGTACCATGCAGAGATTTTGTAGCGAAAAATACAGTGAATTAAATTTACAGTTGAGATTTTGAACAGCACTACAAAACGGCTGACGCACTACAGTAGACCGTAGAGTGAAGGAGGATCATTCAAACAGCCTTAATCTCACGGTGCCTTTTTGCCGTACACTACCTCATAAACAAAGAACAGATTCTACTACAAGCCTTTACTTTTGGAGAGTCAAGTGATGCTAACGCCTTCATTATGCCTCAGAAGAGGCAAACAGCTGGTTGTAAATGTTACCATTCTGTTTTCAGACCCGCTAAAAAAATGACCAAAAGCAAATCCTTGTTCCGAAAGTCAAGTGAATTCAGAGCAAGAGGGGGGAAAAAAAAGCATCCCATTCATGCTTGGATTCAAAGGTTGATGGGCAGGCAGCACACTTGTGAACAGCAGATTCAATGCAAAACTCAACCTTCACACACGTGAATGGGAACAGAAGTTAAATGTTAATGTCCTGGCTCTTTGTACGTGCTGAATTACCCTTCAAGTTGCCGGAGTCTTAGCTGACTATTGGTGCAGACGTAGGTGCCAAGGTTATGGACAGCAAATGCAACAAGGGGAGACGCATGTACACGTGCACCATTTAAAACCTGCATTGTGCTGCCAACATATTGAGACAGCAAACTGTGCAACATAAAAGGATTATTACAGAAACACAAAGGAGAGAGTTGAGAGGGCCCGACTCCTCGCCATGAGGAGAAAGAAGGGCAGTGGGTGGGTGGGAAGGCGGGGGTGTGGGCGGGGGTTGGGCATTTTCTTTTAAAGCCAAGCAGACAATAATGAACTTAAGGTATTTCCTAGAAGAATGAAGGACACATTATCCCACCTTTCAGCGAGGAGCTCAAGACTTTGGTGAGTGGATCGTCTTGGTGCTAACGCTGACATTTTACATCGGTGAGTTGTGTTGACGTGTCACCACATGTTCTGCTGCTGGAGTCTCCAGAGGGGACACAGTGTGTACTACACCTTCCCCAAAACATGAGGTAATCGTAAAGTATTTCAAAATAAAGCTAATATCGGTAATATAGTGGCGTTCAGAAGTCTAAGAGTCTGACGTACTTTTGTGTAAACTTGGAAATAATCCGAAAGTCCGAGGATTTAGAAACATTTCTAAACACAATGAGTTTTGACGTGTAAAATAAAGACTGTATATTTCAGATTCTGCTCCATTTCTAGGTCAGAAATAGAATGTTAACTCCTTTCTATAAAAGGTCAGATTGCCTTGACTTGTATCGCTCCATTGAAGCTGGACTTCAGAAGACACTCAGACGGATTTCATCGACTCATCAGAGGCTTCTTCAAGTAAATCAACTTACAACCATTATTCACCTGTTACAAATACTGCTGCACCTCATTTAATAAAAAACTGCTGCCTCTCCTTTTATCGGTTTGACACAACCATCATCCATCAGTGATGTCATCAACCATCAGTGATGTCATCATTGGTTTGTGAACGTTATGAATCCTCCAGTTCAGATTCTGTCCGTCACCATCTTGTTAGTTCGGAGCAGTTTGGAGCAGGAAGTGACCATATTTGGACGAGCTGGGGGAGGAGCCAGCGGTGGATCTGACCGATCTGATTGGAAACCTGACGATACTACGTCCCACCCACCGATAGCTGTAACCTGACTGCACCACAGGCCTGTCAATCAAACAGACAGTCTGTGGTTTTATATCCAGTCTGTGGTTTCAGAGCGTGGTAACAAGCACCAAACTGCACTGAGAACTGAAATTATTTCTTCACTGCATATAAATAAAACCTTTTCCAGCCAGAACCATCGACAGAGATTTCAGATGGTTCATTTGGAAACACTGAAACCAACGTGTGAGACAGATGAGATGGTAGTTTACCTCTCTCAGCGCCTCAGCGTAGGAGCTCATGTCGGTGAGGATGACCAGGACGTGTTTCTCACACTGGTAGGCCAGGTACTCCGCTGTCGTCAGCGCCAGGCGAGGGGTGATGATGCGCTCGATGCTGATTGGTCACAGAGAGAAAATTAGGTTATTCTACTGTTCACATAAACCTGAGGTCTAAATTGAACTCACGAATAGTTCCACCTGTTTACTAGTTTACATATTGTTATCAAAGAAAATAATCATCAGTCAACATAATAGCCGGTGTGTAATAATCAATACCAAAGCAGAGGTTCATAAAAATCTGAGATATAATCACTGCTTCGGCTTGTTGAGATAATTTCTGACAGAATCTTACGTGGGGTCATTGGCCAAGTTCAGGAAGAGACACACGTTGTCCATCGAGCCATTTTCCTCAAAGTCAGACTTGAAGAAACGAGCAGTTTCCATGTTGACCTGGGACACAAATAATAATAATACAAGTTTTTAAACCAATTTGTCCCAAGAAGACATGTTTTATGGAACATTACTGGAACATTATTAGTTTACAGATGAGATTTCAAACTGAGAGGTTTCCATAGAGAGGTCAGAGGGGGATATGAGGAGAGAGGTGTGAGGCAAAGATACTGCTAGAGATTCAAAACAACGGCAAGTTGACTATTGTAGTTCGGCTTACTGATCAGATCCACTTTTTAACAGTCAGAAATCAGAGACGAAACAAAAATGAAAAGTCAAGAGTCTGTAAAGAACGGCGTCGGTTTCTATTAAATGTCCATAAATCCACTTCAAACTAATTTTATCTCCAGAACTTCCCTGAGAATCACGAGGTAAAGTTATCTCCAGTATCCCAGTAATCCAGTGACAGCAGTACATGCATGAGTTCACTGCAAACAATAAATGCTAATTCAGCATACTTCTCGTAGCACCAATTTTCCAAAATGTAAAAAAGACCTGTGCTAAAAGAGGAATTATCTGGATTTGTTCAAGGGGCTGCCGACAGTGTCGGAGCTCTGTGTTGTAGTAGCGGCTTAATTAGGACTTAGGTGTCTGTTACATAAACTGGTTGTGGCCTAATTCAAACATAAGAGGACCATTTAGAGACGGAGCCTGGTGCACAGAGGGAGCGCGGTCCCTGCCAAGACCTGTGGAGGATTTATCATCTCATTCATTCCAGAGGACTTTTAGCTTCTTCTTAATCTGTGCTGTGCTGACAGTGTTGCAGAAAGCTTCCTACAGCAGGTCAGTCGAACTGAGACTGCTGATATTTATAATTATTATTATCATATTAATGTAACGAGCTGCATGTCTGAAAGGGGCAGAAGTAAAGCAGCAAATCTGAGATGTTTGGTACTTCTCTTTAAATAATTACATAAAAGATTGATTAATGAATACATTTTTGCTAATTAACAGATTAATTGATTAATGGTCTTAAATAAAACAAGACCAAAATGTTCATCTGAGAAACAATACATGAATATGTAGACAGAATAGTCAGTTTTTGTCAGAAAGAGGATTAAAACCACCAACGTGGAGCAGGAGTCATTCAGTAGGACCTCGGCAGTGTTGCACAAAACATTTAGCTTTGTGTTTTAACTTTTTTACCATTAAACAGATGCATTGCTGCTGCTGCGTGTCTGCTGTCCTTTTGAAAAATGCATATCTATGTGCTGACTTTATAAATCCATATTAACACATTTTAACTCTCCGTCCAAATAACTACACCAGGACGGGAACCGGTGGAGAAGTGCAAGAGGGGAGGATTAGCATTTAGCAAGTGTGTGTGTGTGTGTGTGTGTGTGTGTGTGTGTGTGTGTGTGTGTGTGTGTGTGTGTGTGTGTGTGTGTGTGTGTGTGTGTGTGTGTGTGTGTGTGTGTGTGTGTGTTCGGTGGAGGTCATTACAGCAGCCGGGAGGAGCAGCTGAGGAGCAGAGAACTTGATACTGCCAGGCTGACCTGTTGAATTAGGGACCAGAGGGAGGATATGCTCAGAGGTGCAGAAGTAACAAGAAGGATTTAGAGGTTAAATCACCTGATGAATAAAAGACAGAAAGCCGGGCAGGAGAGAGGTGACAGGGTGTCACGTCAGGGTTAAGAGGGGAATTAAAGCCACAGATGGGGTGGGGGTGTAGTTTGTCTGCTTACCCCCATGGCTGCGAAGACAATGGCAAAGTTTTCAGCACTGTAGTCCATCACATCCTTGGACTTCTGCACCAGTCCAGCCTGGCGACAGATCTGGGCAGCAATCTGGAAGCAAATAGGAAAGACATGAGGTCTCCATTCAACACAGAGGACAGTCAACACAGAGGACAGTCATGAGGTCACCATACAACACGTCCTATAGACTTTATACTGTACAGGAGTTATGAAAAACATCCATTTACACAATAATCTTATAATAATCACTACTGCAAATACTGACTTTGAATTTAAATTGAAAAACTGAAAACACCAAAAAAGTAAAAAAAAACAAACATGCGTTCACAAGAAACTACAGTAACTAACAGTTTAAAAATCCTTTAAGAACAAATAATTTAGGACCCAATGGGCGTGGAACTATTTCGATGTACATTCAAAATTCTTGTTACTGGGAATAATTAATTGGAGGTCCAATCACCTCATTCTTTAAAATGTATTCAGTTTCTGGGCTTTGTTCAGATAACTTTTCTAGTCTTCAATAAATCTGTAATCACAAAAACCTGCAATCTTTACAAAAACCCAACATACAGTATAACGAGGAACGAAGCACCTGCACGTTCCTCCATGAATTTGCAGAACGAGGGAGGAATTTCACGCTTATCACCCAGTGTCGGGAGCACTGTGTTGATCCGCCCTGACCTCCCCGTGCACCCTGAATTCAGGCATCTGGGATGTAGATGAAACCACCACATGGATGACCTCTGTCACATGTGCTTAATGAAACAACGGGCCGGTTTTTACACCATCCTAACGGCATGACAAACGGGTCATCATTAGGCAGACAACACACGCCGTGTTTGTTTGGTTGGCTCTACGGGGGAACCTTTTGATCGTGTACTTTCAGTGGGGATGAGACTCAGGCTGACTGCTTTATTTATGCTCACAAAACAGCAACTGATTAAAGAAACTGATGCTATGACAGATGTGCTCAGAAGTTTCCCGCTAACCTTTTAAGAAGAAGTTTGGACAACTAGTCTTAAAATAAAGCTTAAATATCTCATGTTTTGACCACTTGGGAACAATGGAAAAGGTTGTCACACTATCAACTTAAAAAGTTACTGACTAGTTACACACCTAAAAGCCAGCCAGGCAGCCCCCGACTGTGTCTGACTACCGGCTGGTGATGGGCAGGACGCATACGATGGCTTTTAAAAGGAAAACAGAGACCTGCTGCTGCTGGAAATTAAGACTGATGGGACTGAACATCAACGCAACAATGAATATCAAAAATATGACATTAAATGAGACCAACATGGTTTGTCACAATGAGTCCCATCTTTATGCTACAAAGGCATTTGAGTCAAAGTTATTAAAAAGGGTGGAGCTTTAAGAAAGTACAAGTGAATAGGCCAAATGCCAATATGATCTCATTAATCAAAAAGGAGCAAGATACATCTAGTCATCTAGAAACAACTTCATTTATTGACTAATTGATTTAGTTTCTAATTAATTCTGATGAGTTAAGATTGAACTGATTAAATTTGTGGATGCTTCACAAACTTCGAACGTAATTCTCTAACCGATGTCACTGGTTAACATTGTGGTATTCTGCAACTCTGCCTTTCCATGAAAGCATAACAATCACAACCCATTTAAAAACATTTTGTAGAGTGAGGACAGAACTTCAATTCTCTACTAAATACAATACAATATTATACTCCTGTTAGAAACCTAACAGAGAAATCTGCATGATCAGTTTTCACTGTTATTTAACATCCAAGCAGAAACCGTAAAAAACATCCCGATATCACGGAAAAATGTGAAATAGACACGCTTTGTCCTGTCTAGACATGAAAGTTACACATTTTCCTGTAGTGGATGAAAATGAAACCTACTGCATGTGAAGAGCCATGTGATTTACAGGATAATGAAACTTATAGGTAAAACACGTGGTTGGAATTAATAAATAAGAACATGTTTGGGGTTAATAAGTAAGAACATGTTTGGGGTTAATAAATAAGAACATGTTTGGGGTTAATAAATAAGAACATGTTTGGGGTTAATAAATAAGAACATGTTTGGGGTTAATAAATAAGAACATGTTTGGGGTTAATAAATAAGAACATGTTTGGGGTTAATAAATAAGAACATGTTTGGGGTTAATAAATAAGAACATGTTTGGGGTTAATAAGTAAGAACATGTTTGGAGTTAATAAATAAGAACATGTTTGGAGTTAATACGGAAGAACATGTTTGGAGTTAATAAGTAAGAACATGTTTGGGGTTAATAAATAAGAACATGTTTGGGGTTAATAAATAAGAACATGTTTGGGGTTAATAAATAAGAACATGTTTGGGGTTAATAAGGAAGAACATGTTTGGGGTTAATAAATAAGAACATGTTTGGGGTTAATAAATAAGAACATGTTTGGGGTTAATAAATAAGAACATGATTGGAGTTAATACGGAAGAACATGTTTGGGGTTAATAAGGAAGAACATGTTTGGAGTTAATAAGGAAGAACATGTTTGGGGTTAATAAATAAGAACATGTTTGGGGTTAATAAATAAGAACATGTTTGGGGTTAATAAGTAAGAACATGTTTGGGGTTAATAAATAAGAACATGTTTGGAGTTAATAAGGAAGAACATGTTTGGGGTTAATAAATAAGAACATGTTTGGGGTTAATAAGTAAGAACATGTTTGGGGTTAATAAGGAAGAACATGTTTGGAGTTAATAAGGAAGAACATGTTTGGAGTTAATAAATAAGAACATGTTTGGGGTTAATAAATAAGAACATGTTTGGGGTTAATAAGTAAGAACATGTTTGGGGTTAATAAATAAGAACATGTTTGGAGTTAATAAGGAAGAACATGTTTGGGGTTAATAAATAAGAACATGTTTGGGGTTAATAAGTAAGAACATGTTTGGGGTTAATAAGGAAGAACATGTTTGGGGTTAATAAATAAGAACATGTTTGGAGTTAATAAGGAAGAACATGTTTGGGGTTAATAAATAAGAACATGTTTGGAGTTAATAAATAAGAACATGTTTGGAGTTAATTAAGAAATGTTTGGAGTTAAAGGAAGAACATGTTTGGGGTTAATAAATAAGAACATGTTTGGAGTTTGGAAGAACATGTTTGGGGTTAATAAGTAAGAACATGTTTGGAGTTAATAAGGAAGAACATGTTTGGGGTTAATAAATAAGAACATGTTTGGAGTTAATAAGGAAGAACATGTTTGGAGTTAATAAGGAAGAACATGTTTGGGGTTAATAAGTAAGAACATGTTTGGAGTTAATAAGGAAGAACATGTTTGGGGTTAATAAATAAGAACATGTTTGGAGTTAATAAGGAAGAACATGTTTGGAGTTAACAAGGAAGAACATGTTTGGGGTTAATAAATAAGAACATGTTTGGAGTTAATAAGGAAGAACATGTTTGGAGTTAATAAGGAAGAACATTTTTAGAGTTAATAAATAAGAACATGTTTGGAGTTAATAAATAAGAACATGTTTGGAGTTAATAAGGAAGAACATGTTTGGAGTTAATAAGGAAGAACATGTTTGGAGTTAATAAGGAAGAACATTTTTTAGAGTTAATAAATAAGAACATGTTTGGAGTTAATAAATAAGAACATGTTTGGAGTTAATAAGGAAGAACATGTTTGGAGTTAATAAGGAAGAACATGTTTAGAGTTAATAAGGAAGAACATGTTTGGAGTTAATAAATAAGAACATGTTTGGAGTTAATAAATAAGAACATGTTTGGAGTTAATAAATAATAACATGTTTGGAGTTAATAAATAATAACATGTTTGGAGTTAATAAGGAAGAACATGTTTGGAGTTAATAAGGAAGAACATGTTTGGAGTTAATAAGGAAGAACATGTTTGGAGTTAATAAGGAAGAACATGTTTGGAGTTAATAAGGAAGAACATGTTTGGAGTTAATAAGGAAGAACATGTTTGGAGTTAATAAGGAAGAACATGTTTGGAGTTAATAAGGAAGAACATGTTTGGAGTTAATAAGGAAGAACATGTTTGGAGTTAATAAGGAAGAACATGTTTGGAGTTAATAAGGAAGAACATGTTTGGAGTTAATAAATAAGAACATGTTTGGAGTTAATAAGGAAGAACATGTTTGGAGTTAATAAGGAAGAACATGTTTGGAGTTAATAAGGAAGAACATGTTTGGAGTTAATAAGGAAGAACATGTTTGGAGTTAATAAGGAAGAACATGTTTGGAGTTAATAAGGAAGAACATGTTTGGAGTTAATAAATAAGAACATGTTTGGAGTTAATAAGGAAGAACATGTTTGGAGTTAATAAGGAAGAACATGTTTGGAGTTAATAAGGAAGAACATGTTTGGAGTTAATAAGGAAGAACATGTTTGGAGTTAATAAATAAGAACATGTTTGGAGTTAATAAGGAAGAACATGTTTGGAGTTAATAAGGAAGAACATGTTTGGAGTTAATAAATAAGAACATGTTTGGAGTTAATAAGGAAGAACATGTTTGGAGTTAATAAGTGAGAACATATTTGGAGTTAATAAGGAATAACATGTTTGGAGTTAATAAGGAAGAACATGTTTGGAGTTAATAAGGAAGAACATGTTTGGAGTTAATAAGTAAGAACATGTTTGGAGTTAATAAATAAGAACATGTTTCAACAAAAACAACTCAACAAAAACATTGCCACCTCCTGGATTCAAACCTCATTGGTCCGCATGGTAGTCTGAGACTAATGTCACCAAGCCCCTCCCCCCTCCTAACACCGCCAAAAATGTCCTTTGTTGCCTCTATTGTGGGACCTTCATCACATGATCCCACATAACATGACATTTACGTGCATGCAAGCTTCACACTTTCAAAACATGTAACCGTCACACCTAGACAGGCCAAAGCGTGTCTATTTCACGTTTTGCTGTAGTGGACCGGTGTGTCTATTTCACGCCTTTCCATGATACTGGGTTGGAAAAAACAGGAAACACTCTGTCATTACTTTAGTACTTTTTAACATAGAGACTCAATTTATATGTGATCATTTTCATGTCTTTCATTTAGTAATCAACCAATGGTGGGGTTTTAAAAAAAAACAACTATAAGGTGAAAACAATCTTACTTGGAATCTGAAGGTATACTTTTGGTTGTTAGCAACTTAAAAGTTTTAGTGGCTATTAAAACATCTCCCAAAATACACAAGGAAACACAGTGCTGTTATTTTCTGGTAATGGTTTTCCATTGTGCGACAGTAGCAGCATTAAATTCTGTCCCTGAGCACTGATGTGGAAGGAACTGTAGGAGTGAAGAGAAGAATACAGAGGTCATCTCTGTTGTCTAAAACCACTCTTTTTTTAGGTGATGAGCATTAACAACAGCCGATGGCCTGTCACTCAAGACACCTCAGCGAGAGCGCTTTAATACATCAATCAATCAATCAATCTCGTTCTGCCCAAATACATCAGAATGGTCTTTACTTATGTATTAGAGGACTGTGACAAAAACCTCCGTATAGCTGGAAATAATAGGTCACACTTCTTTAAGTAATCTTGTTTTAATTTCCACTTAGCTCCAATAAAGCTTTGTGTGCTGAATGTGTTAGAAAGAATAAAACAGACAAATATTTGACTTCAATTGACCTACATTTATACAATAAGAGATATTCAGATATGCAGGGCAATTGTGAAATGTCTAACATATTTATGTACAACAATTGAGTCATACATTTCCACTTTAGGGTTAAAAAAAAAACCTGAAAAGGAAGCAGCTTGACTCATCGATGTTCAACATTTCCATTGTGAGGCTGACACAGAAACAAACCTGAAATGACCCAAAGCTTTTATCTTTAGATGTTAATAATCCAAGTGTCAAATATTTATTTAAATGAAAATGTTTGTAATTGGATAATGGAGATTCATTGTTGACCTTGGGACACACACTCGATTCGCTCCAAGAGTTTATTGCTGTTTTCTTAAGAAATGATTATCAAGAAAAATATTACAACAGTTCCCGTTTAAACTAAATCATTCTGTGATTTAACTCCACAGCAGCTGTGCTATCACGATGAGATCTGAACTCCACATTTTTACTTGAAGTCTTCAGCTCCAACTGAAGTTGACTCAAGTGACATCACCTCGTCGACCTATTAAGACTTCAAGCAGCTCCCTCTAGAGATATAGGTTTTAAACTTTTTCCCAATAATGCGAATTAATGAAATATGATAAGTTCAAGGTTTTCTCTGCCAATCCAATTCAAAGGCTTGCTGCATGTATATTACTTGCCACTACTTTTTTTTTTAAATTTTTTTATTATTCCGTCAAAAGCACAAAGTTTGTTTATTTTTTAAACACCAAAACTATTGTGCCATTTATCGGTTTATTGAGGCCAAGGCTCGTATGTCAAAGTGTGCATATTACGTGCAGCACTTGAGCACAGGCAACGGAGGAATGACATTAAAATCACATAAATATTAAGGTAAGTAGTGAATTGCTGATATTTGTAAAGCAAACAAATGTGTGCATAAGGATGGATAGAAAACTTTTCAAACTTTTTTTTTTTTTTTTACATTGTTGTGGTTTAATGACGGTCCAACTAAAAGCCTTCCATTTTATTTTAATACATTTAAAAGTTAAGTAAGTAAGTTATTAACAACTTTAAGTAAATTGTTGGTCACTGATTTCTAAAATAATGCAATAACTTGAAATTAAATTTACAGAATTAAAATCAAGAAAAGAAAACAGCTTTCTTTAATAAAAGGTCTTTGACAAAGGAGAAAGGTGACAGAGGCTTCATTGAAATCTATAAACGAGGACAGGAACTCGGTATTGGAAAGTTTAATACGTTGTATGGACACTTTCCTTTGTCAGTTGCATCAGACAGTCTGTGATATTTAATTGAAGAGCACGCATACTGCACACGGACCTTCTCCAACCTTTGTCACATAATAATCCAGAGAAAAACCCAGAAGTTGGAAATGTACTGTACAAAAATAACAACATAGAATTACAACCTTGTCGTTGTAATTCTCCACCTACCAGTCAGGTTGCAGTTTGCATCCATGTCTGTCCACAGTCATACAATATATATAGTATAGTTAAGACATTGGAGAAATCCTTGTGTTCACTTACTGGGCAAAGAAAGCTAAATTGGATAGACCACAAAGCTGCAGCTGGAGCAGATGGGAAGCTCCAAGCTTTGTGAAAAAGTACTCCAAGTTTTATCGCTTGAGCAACATCAGCACCCAAGTTACAAACGTTTCAGTGATCACTGGTCTGCCGAATCTGTGATCTCTCAATTCACCTGAAACTTCCAAGTTTGTGTCAAAGTTTTGGCAAGAGCTAAATCCTCCGATCAGCGGTGGAGGAGAGCACCGATTCTGTGGTTGTAAGAAAGACGTGTGTTTTCAACGTGCTGGTGTCACGTCCACGTGTTGGAGAATCAAAGTGTCACTGCGCCACAGTTCAGCTCGTTTGCACCGACAGTTTTCCCTCAAATGTCTCAGAACGTCACAGTAGAACCTCTGTTGACCGTTTTAACTTTGGGGGGAAATTCAGAGTGAACAAACCCCCGAAGTCAAAGAAAACGCAGCTGGTTTTTGGTTTTCTGTTTTTCCAGCCTGGTTCACCTCCTCAGCCTCGTTGCTTTCATGTGGTTTCTGAAGCACTTAGAGAGTTTTCATTGGCGATTGTCCAAAGTTGGGCACAAAAAAATAACCACGATTTAAATAACCACCATTCTTACTTTGGAAGACTTTCTTTGCACTATCGACTTTTCATTTTCTACATTTCTATGTATTCTGTTTATGTGTTTGGTAACTTTAGGTATATATTTCCAGGAAAGATTCCCAAGATGCTGGTAAGCAGGCATAATCAAAGTTTTTTTCAGTCTGATAGAATATAACGGTGTGGCAGTCTCACCTCATTGTGGGGAAGCCCAGCAGCAGAGAAAATGGGGATCTTCTGTCCTCTGGCAATGCTGTTCATGCCATCAATGGCTGAGATGCCAGTCTGGATCATCTCCTCAGGGTAGATACGACACTGAGGATTGATGGGCTGACCTGGAAAACACACGAACACCGTTTCACTTCCAGATAGCAGGAGAACAACATCACACTTCACTGATCGCCATAACGCTAGTAGACAAAAAACAGGACACGTCATACAATAAACTATTGATTCAGAACAGAAGCCATTTATAATTCTGAAACGTAGGTTTTAAGTGTGGTTAATGTGGTACATTGGGTAGAACTACAACTGAATAGCCTTAATATCAACAAGAACATTGTGATAGGAGTAACATGGTTGAGCTAACAGAAGCTGACTTTGGGCGAATGCAGGTTTCCAGCCTGGGAAGGTCTCCCCTGGTATTTTGTTGTGTTCTGCTGTGATCGATCAGTAGAGATGAATGGAGCCTCTTTTACTCAACATGAAAGACGTAGTAATGGTGGTGGTAAATTATTTCAGTGTTATGCCAATTTTAGAGATGTTCTTTTTATCTAATCCATGATTTTTGCAATTTGTATGTGTTATTTTCCATTAATGTAGTAGGATGTATCTATGGAGCAGGTTGCTTATTAATCGTAAGGTTGGTGGTTCAACCCCAAGTGATGCCCTCATTCTTACTCCCATCAGCAAATTACTACTTAAACATTTAACTTAAACTGATAAGTCGATTGCTTCTAAACCAGTTAAAACAAAATCAAAATCCCTCAAGGAAATTACAAAAATCTTGTTTGTCGAAATAATTTAAAAAAAATTCAACCACTCTCCACAATATATGTAGGAGCTTCCTGCCATTTCTCCACATTAAGTGTCCTCAAAAGACAAATATTGTCTGATATTTTAGGTTACACAAGTTTAAGTACAGAAACCAAAATCTGCATTCACGAACTCTTTCTTTTCATCTAAGAAAAGAGGTCAAATTTCAAAAGCCAAAACTGAACCCCCAAAAAAGTATTAAGGTTTGATAGCTTGTGCTGGTGTTCATATGCACCCCTGGAATAATGACATCCTAGTGACGTCCGTGTAACATCCTACAAAACAACAGGAAGACAACAGGTTGTTGAAGGTGTACCCATGATGTCCAAGTAGTCCTCGGCCAGAACGGTGGGTCCGCGGTCGATGGGTTTGCCCGAGCCGTTGAACACACGCCCTGAAAGAGGAAGATTTTCTCTTTTGAACCAAGTAGAAATTAGGTTCTCTATTTGATAAATAACTGGAAGTTGAATTCAAAAGATAATTACTACCATACACCAATAAAATCCAATTCATTAGATGACACTCCCCACCACATCTGATCTATTCTGTTCTCTGTCAGACTCTTAGAGGTACTGTAAGAGCGGCTCTGATGGCTCTTGTCGGGTCTACAAGTAACAAGTACAAGTAATTATACATTCATGGACGTGATTAATGATACTTCAGGAACAAAAGCAGGTTTACTTTCTGATTCTATTCAAATGTTTGTAACCTTGTGCTGTACTGAGATAATCACTTTGATTGAGACATTCAAGAACACTGAAATAAAAGCTTTGGTTCTGTCTTCGTTTGCTTTTACAATTTAATGAGTAGACTGAAAGCATAAGTACAATTAGCAGAGTGAAGGAAACTGCAGTACATGCATTAATTCAACCAGTTTCAAAATGTTCACCTTTGTGTTGAAAAGATAAGACTGATGTTCAACTGTAAACAAAACCTGACCTGTGAACTAATCAAAATACTATTTACGGCCTCCATTGGAGTGTGATAGTGAATATGGATGAAGTCATGCAGATCTGTCTAAAAGACATAAAGGCCTGGATGACCAAAAACTTCCTGCTTCTAAATTCAGACAAAACTTGGTCCTAAACACCTCAGAAACTCTTTCTGTAATCACTTAGTTACTCTGGATGACGTTGTCTTGGCCTCCAGCAAAACTGTGAGGAACCTTGGAGTCATATTTGATGAGGATTTGTCCTTTAGACACCATATAAAGCAAACGTCCAGAACTGCCTTCTTTCATCTACGTAGTACTAATGAAATCAGGAAAATCCTTCCTCAGCATGACGCAGAAAAACTCATTCATGCGTTTGTTACTTCTAGACTAGATTATTGTAATTCCTTGTTGTTAGGATGTCCAAATTACTCATTAAAAACCTGCAGCTGATCCAAAATGCTACAGCAAGAGTACTGATGGGATTTAACAAGAGAGATCATATTTCTCCAGTTTTATCTTCTCTTCACTGGCTTCCTGCTAAATCAAGAATAGAATTTAAAATTCTCTTGATGACTTACAAAGCTCTACATGACCAGGCTCCATCATATCTCAGAGATCTTATAGAACCATATAATCCTAGCAGAGCACTTCTCTCTCAGTATGCTGGTCTACTTGTGGTTCCTCGAGTTTCCAGAAGTAGAATGGGAGGCGGGGCTTCAGTGTTCAGGCTCCTCCCCTGTGGAACCAGCTCCCAGTTTGTGTTGGAGGGGCAGAAACCCTCTCTAGCTTTAAGATTAGACTCAAAACGTTCCTTTTTGATAAAGCCTATAGTTAGGGCTGGCTCAGGTAGACCTGAACCAACCCTTAGTTATGCTGTTATAGGCCGAGGCTGCTGGGGGACCTCGTTACATGCTGAGCTTCTTTTCTTTCCTCCTACTCTTTAACTGACTCATACCTCACCATCTTCTTCTCTCCCATAGTTTCTCATTATTATCTGTTGTCTCCATTCAGTTCCTTCACTCGTGTAGTTTCTGTTCTTTCTTTTCCAGATGTCCCGTCATGGAGCTGCATGTCTCTGCTCTGTGATTGTCGTCTCCACCAACAGTTCTTCTCTTCTATCTCTATGCTGTCCTTTTCTCTCTCTGCTCTCCTCTCACCCCAACCGGTCGAGGCAGATGTTCCGCCCACCTCTGATCCTGGTTCTGATAACAGATGCTCCGCCCACCTCTGATCCTGGTTCTGATAACAGATGCTCCGCCCACCCCTGAGCCCGGTTCTGTTAACAGATGCTCCGCCCACCTCTGATCCTGGTTCTGTTGGAGGTTTCTTCCTGTTAAAGGGAGTTTTTCTCCCTTAAAGAGGAGGGTTTTTTTCCCTCCTAGCTTATGTGGGAATTGTTGAATTTCTCTGTATAATATTGTAAAGTCTTGCTGGAAGGACTTTAATGTGTTAAGTGCCATGAAATAACTCGTGTTGTGATTTGGCGCTACAAAAATAAAGTTGAAATTGAAATTGAAATAGATCGTACCGAGCATGTCTTCTGACACGGGCGTTCGCAGGATGTCACCGGTGAACTCGCAGGCCGTCTTCTTGGCATCGATGCCTGATGTTCCTTCAAACACCTGAAACCAACACAGACACAACAAGCACTTCAATTCACTTTCAATTTTAATTCTGTTTTATTTGTAAGAACAGTTCTCACAATATCTAAATTTGGGTAGCTGGTACCAAAACCACCTTAAAAATTCACGATCCGCAATACCAATTTCTATGCAACGGCAAGAAAGGAGGGCCTGAATATCACGACCATCCAATATTGGTTTTCAACCTTATCCTTTTGCGTACAGACATTTGTCTGAATCTTTTAATGATTTGATGGACCGTAAACGATGCACATCATTCTTAGAATGTTGCACGATTTGCCCACACAGTCTTTGAGGTTATTTTTTCTTTACAAACTTTTCTAATCTGCCATATTTTTGAGACGTGTTGCTGCAATCATTTTTTTTTTTTTTTTTTTTATGGAACAAAACCATTTTTCAGTTTCAGTATTTGATATGTTGTCTTTGGTATATTTTCAATTTAATATGGGTTTAGACTATTTGCAAATCACTGTGTTCTGTTTTTATTTCCATTTTACACAGCGTCCCAATGTTTTGGGGAAATGGAGTTGTTCTCTTGACTGAAGACCGCTTTGACTTCGGAGTTCCCTTTCATCATGATTTTCAAATTTCCATTGCCTTGTCTTCCTCCCCTTGTCTTTACCAGCACCTACAAGTAATGCATTACTACTACAGGAGGGAGCCAGTAATGCACCCAGAAGCTGTTCGGCACATTACTACTGTGCTAGAGGAAACAATGTGGAGCTGTGACAGAAGAAACGTGCAAAATTACTACAAATAACTTCAGAAATTCAGTGTGTAACTCCTTCAAAATAATAAACAAACATGAGGTTAATGCTGCCAGCTCTCCACAGTCACACCAAGTCTAATATGCAACTTGTGGACACTTCTAAACATATTTGACGTGGACAACGACAGCCTCAGTTCTACTTTCAGCTCATTATTAGATTTTATAGGTTTTTCTCAGAATGTAAATAAACCCCGTCACCATGGTAACCACACCCTCCATCTGGTTGTCCTATGGGATGGAAACTGAAAATGTCAATGTATTTTCTCAAAACTCTGTTTTGTCGGACCACTTCTTATTAACATTTGAAGTTCCAATAATGGACGACACAGCATGTGGGAATAAATCCCACTACAGTAGATGTCTGTCAGATGATGCCGTGGCCAAGTTTAAGGAAGCAGTTACATGTTTATCCTCTTCGATGCCGTGTGTTAAAGCAGTGGAAGACATCTACGTTGATCTTAGTCCCACACAAGTGGATCATCTGGTAGAAAACACTGCAGTATCTCTGCTACAACTCTAGATGATGTCACCACTCTGAAGAAGAGAGTCATGAACCAGAGGAAGTTGTCTCCATGGTACAACTCAGAACTACGCTCTGCTAGGCAGCGACTAGAAAGATGGAAAGGAAAAGGAGTTCCACTAATTTAGAAGAATTTCACCTGCCTGGAAGGAGAGTCTAATATTATATAAGAAAGCTCTTCGTAAGGCCAGAACTTTATATAATTCATCATTAATAGAGGACAACAAGAACAACCCCAGGTTTCTTTTCAGCACTGTAGCAGGCTGACAAAGAGTCCCAGTTCTGTTGAGTCCTCTATTCCTTCAGCTCTCAGCAGTAATGACTTCATTAACTTCTTTACTAATAAAATTCTTATTATCAGGGAGAGAATCAGGCCGACCCTTCCTGACACCATCACTGATGTGATGTTAAGTACAGCAGCCCTGAAAGCAACTGTAGGACCAGATGTAAACTTGGAACATTTCTCTCCTGTTGATCTCTCTGAGTTAACTAGAATTATTTCTTCATCTGGATCCTCGAGCTGTCTGTTAGATCTCATCCCAACTAAACTTTTTAAGGAAGTCTTCCCTTTAATTAATACTTCCATATTAGATAAGATCAACCTATCTATTGTAACCGGCTATGTACCGCAGGCTTTTAAAGTGGCTGTAATTAAACCTTTACTTAAAAAGCCGACTCTTGATCAGCTGTTTTAGGAAACTACAGACCAATTTACAACCTGATGTGTATTTCTAAAATCCTTGAAAAAGTTGTTGCAAATCAACTTTGTGATCATTTACAAAGGAATGATCTGTTTGAAGATGTTCAGTCTTTAGAGTTCATCATAGCACAGAAACAGCTCTGGTGAAAGTTACTAACGACCTTTTATTAGCCTCAGATAATGGACTCGTCTCTGTACTTGTTCTTCTGGACCTCAGTGCTGCTTTTGATACGATTGATCATACGATCTTATTACAGAGATTAGAAGACGTTACGAGGATTAAAGGAACTGCATTAGACTGGTTCAAATCCTACTTATCAGATAGGTTCCAGTTTGTCCATGTCAACAATGAGTCTTCCAGACAAACAAGAGTTAGTTATGGAGTTCCACAAGGCTCAGTGTTAGGCCCAATACTTTTTACTTTCTACATGCTTCCATTAGGAGATGTCATCAGGAAGCACTGCATCAACTTCCATTGTTATGCAGATGACACTCAGCTATCTTTCTATAAAACCAGATGAAACTAATCAGTTAGTAAAACTTGAAGCCTGTCTAAAAGACATAAAGTCCTGGATGACCAAAAACTTCCTGCTTCTAAATTCAGACAAAACAGAAGTTCTTGTACTTGGTCCGAAACACCTCAGAAACTCTTTCTGTAATCACTTAGTTACTCTAGATGACGTTCTCTTGGCCTCCAGCAAAACTGTGAGGAACCTTGGAGTCATCTTTGATGAGGATTTGTCCTTTAGACACCATATAAAGCAAACGTCCAGAACTGCCTTCTTTCATCTACCTAATATTAATAAAATCAGGAAAATCCTTCCTCAGCGTGACGCAGAAAAACTCATTCATGCGTTTGTTACTTCTAGACTAGATTATTGTAATTCCTTGTTGTTAGGATGTCCAAATTACTCATTAAAAACCTGCAGCTGATCCAAAATGCTACAGCAAGAGTACTGATGGGATTTAACAAGAGAGATCATATTTCTCCAGTTTTATCTTCTCTTCACTGGCTTCCTGTTAAATAAAGAACAGAATTTAAAATTCTCTTGATGACTTACAAAGCTCTACATGACCAGGCTCCATCATATCTTAGAGATCTTATAGAACCATATAATCCTAGCAGAGCACTCCTCTCTCAGTACGCTGGTCTACTTGTGGTTCCTAGAGTTTCCAGAAGTAGAATGGGAGGCAGAGCTTCAGTTTTCAGGCTCCTCCCCTGTGGAACCAGCTCCCAGTTTGTGTTGGAGGGGCAGAAACCCTCTCTAGCTTTAAGATTAGACTCAAAACGTTCCTTTTTGATAAAGCCTATAGTTAGGGCTGGCTCAGGTAGACCTGAACCAACCCTTAGTTATGCTGTTATAGGCCGAGGCTGCTGGGGGACCTCGTTACATGCTGAGCTTCTTTTCTTTCCTCCTACTCTTTAACTGACTCATACCTCACCATCTTCTTCTCCCATAGTTTCTTCTTATTATCTGTTGTCTCCATTCAGTTCCTTCGCTCGTGTAGTTTCTGTTCTTTCTTTTCCAGATGTCCCGTCATGGAGCTGCATGTCTCTGCTCTGTGATTGTCGTCTCCACCAACAGTTCTTCTCTTGTATCTCCACGCTGTCCTTTTCTCTCTCTGCTCTCCTCTCACCCCAACCGGTCCAGGCAGATGCTCCGCCCACCTCTGAGTCTGGTTCTGTTAACAGAAGCTCCGCCCACCTCTGATCCTGGTTCTGTTAACAGATGCTCCGCCCACCTCTGATCCTGGTTCTGTTAACAGAAGTTCCGCCCACCTCTGAGCCTGGTTCTGTTAACAGATGCTCCGCCCACCTCTGATACTGGTTCTGTTAACAGAAGCTCCGCCCACCTCTGATCCTGGTTCTGTTAACAGATGCTCCGCCCACCCCTGATCCTGGTTCTGTTAACACATGCTCCGCCCACCTCTGATCCTGGTTCTGTTAACAGATGCTCTGCCCACCTCTGATCCTGGTTCTGTTAACAGATGCTCCGCCCACCTCTGGTTCTGGTTCTGTTGGAGGTTTCTTCCTGTTAAAGGGAGTTTTTCTTCCCTCTGTTGGAGGTTTTTCTCCCTTAAAGAGGTTTTTTTTTTCCCTTCTAGCTTATGTGGGAATTGTTGAATTGTTGGTTTCTCTGTATAATATTGTAAAGTTCTGCTGTAAAGACTTTAATGTGTTAAGTGCCATGAAATAACCTGTGTTGTGATTTGGCGCTATATAAATAAAGTTAGATTGAATTGAATATTTACATTTTCATAGAGTTGGGATTTGTAAATTTTGGGAAAATAACTAAAATAAGAAAGAAAATTGAACTACAAACATCAAACACAACTTGTGATTCACAGAAGACATGTCTAAAACATATCTGTGGTGAAGTAATAAAAATGTCTCGGATACACCGATCCGCCACAACATTAAAACCACTGACATGTGAAGTGAATAACATTGATTATCTCGTTACAATGGCACCTGTCAAGGACTGGGATTTATTAAGCAGAAAGTGAAGTCAGTTCTTGAAGTTGATGTGTTGAAAGCAGGAAAAATGTGCAAGAAAAAGGATCTGAGCGACTGTGACAAGCTGAAAGTGGTGATTGATGCGCGTGGGGAGCGAAGGCTGGCCCTGTGGTCCGATCCCACACAAGACCTACAGGAGCACAAACTGATGGAAACATTAATGGTGGCCGTGATCGAAAGGTAGCAGACCATTTAGGGCTGAATATTGACCCCGGTCCACCGTCAGACCACCCACATTAGGCACGTAGGCATCAGTATTGGACCTCGCAGCGATAGGATGACGTGTTACATCATGTGGACAGCCGGGTCCAAGTGTGTTATTTACATGGGAAAGAGAAGGCAACAGAATGCACTATGGGAAGAAGGCAAGCTGGCGGAGGCAGAGTGATGCTAAAGCTAATGCTATGCTGGGAAGCCTTAATGTATCTGTTACTTTAACATGTACCACCGACCTAAACACCACATACACCACTTCATGGCAGGTATCCCCTGATGGCAGTGGCCTCTGCCAGAGAGATAATGTGCCCTGATGCACTGCAGAAGTTGTGGAGAAATGGTTTGAAGAAGATGACAGAGGGCTCAGTGTTTTGATTTCAATCTGATGGAGGATCTGTAGGATCTGCTGGGAAAACACTGGATCTGCAGCTAACGTCTTGGTTCCTGAGAGCACAGGGCACCTTCAGAGGTCTTGTGGACTCCATGCCTCGATAAGTCAGGGTTGTTTTGATGGGACGAGGGGGACCGACAATATCAGGCAGCTGCTTTTCATGTTCAGGACAACCAGCAACCAACACTGACGTCACCTGTTGGGTTTGTGAACGTTATGAATCCTCCAGTTCAGATTCTGTCCGTCACCATCTTTGTTAGTTCAGAGCGGTTTGGAGCAGGAAGTGACCATATTTGGACGAGCTGGGGGAGGAGCCAGCGGTGGATCTGACCGATCTGATCGGAAACCTGACGATACTACGTCCCGCCCACCGATAGCTGTAACCTGACTGCACCACAGGCCTGTCAATCAAACAGACACGCCCCCAAAAACAGGTCTTCTTGAATCTTCTTTTCTAATGAATGAGGGATTATTTTCAGATGGACCTCCAGAAAACTAATAAGAAGGAGTGACTTTAGCTAACAACACCGAGATAACTGATGGACACATTTTATTCACTTTGGATTTGATGAGAGAAGTTGAATGGGAGTCTATGGAGCCGGAGGCTTTTTGGAGCCGACCTCTAGTGGCACTCGCTGGTATTGCAACTGAAGACACTTCTGGATCAGAACCATTTTATAGACCTGAAACTACGAACTCTTTTATATCCAGTCTGTAGTTTTATATCCAGTCTGTGGTTTTATTATATCCAGTCTGTAGTTTTATATCCAGTCTGTGGTTTTATATCCAGTCTGTGGTTTTATTATATCCAGTCTGTGGTTTTATTATATCCAGTCTGTAGTTTTATATCCAGTCTGTGGTTTTATTATATCCAGTCTGTAGTTTTATATCCAGTCTGTGGTTTTATTATATCCAGTCTGTAGTTTTATATCCAGTCTGTGGTTTTATATCCAGTCTGTGGTTTTATTATATCCAGTCTGTAGTTTTATATCCAGTCTGTGGTTTTATTATATCCAGTCTGTAGTTTTATTATATCCAGTCTGTAGTTTTATATCCAGTCTGTGGTTTTATATCCAGTCTGTGGTTTTATATCCAGTCTGTAGTTTTATTATATCCAGTCTGTAGTTTTATTATATCCAGTCTGTAGTTTTATTATATCCAGTCTGTAGTTTTATTATATCCAGTCTGTAGTTTTATATCCAGTCTGTGGTTTTATTATATCCAGTCTGTAGTTTTATTATATCCAGTCTGTAGTTTTATATCCAGTCTGTGGTTTTATATCCAGTCTGTGGTTTTATTATATCCAGTCTGTGGTTTTATATCCAGTCTGTGGTTTTATTATATCCAGTCTGTGGTTTTATATCCACAGTACTTTTTGTCCTGGTCAGGGACTATTTTCAACAAGTCAGCCACTATTTCCGTATCTCACCTGGACGACTGCTTTGCTTCCGATCACCTCCAGGACCTGTCCACTCCTCTTGGTGCCGTCTGGCAGGGTCAGGTGAACAATCTCAGCATATCTGGGGAACTGGTTCAAAGAGATTCAACACTGTTTAGCAACAGCTTAAAAGAAACTACATTTATGTCACAAAGATATGAACACACCTGCGAACAGAGTGGTTATTTACATTAACCAATCCAAAGACCGGTCATTCATTCTGAAAAGGGATTTGCACAATAGGGAACAGCAGTGTCTTTAGCATTAGCAGTCCTGTTCATGGATATACAGTTCAATAAAAATAGCCTCACCTTCACATTATCCAGGATCACCAGAGGTCCATTTACACCCGACACGGTGGAGTAGGCTGAAAGAGAGGAACATTAAATATTAGGACTACACAAGATATCGTTTTAGCTCCAACATTGTGATGTGTGCATGTGTGAAAGTCCATCCCTAAACATAAAGACAGGAAAATAAACTCTTTTGATGCTCCAACTTTTTTCTGCTTGATAAAAAAAGAAAAAAATCCCTTGTGGCTGAGACAATAACCGCATGACACAATATTACAATCATGTGTTGCCTACTGCCAGGTTCATCGTATTATCACCGTTTTTGTTTTATTTTGATGGTGAAAGTTGCAAGGATATGTTATATGAAATATAAACACAAGCATCATTTTTTAGACATCATCATTGACGGTCTTCCATCATATCAATATGGGCTTCTGGAGAAAATACAATTTGAATTGCTCGAATGGGAGGGACAGTCCATTAAACATATAGTGGATTTCTTTTGTGCGTGTCTAATTATTATTAATTATTTATAGTCCTAAGTGCCAGTATATATTGTTCTATTACACACCAAGACACTATTCTACCTATTCATACTCTAATAGTATAAATGTATTGATTGGAGAATAGGGTCATTACTTCATTGCACAATGCGTTTGAGATTAGGGCTGACTGCCCATTCAGGAACAGTCTCTGATTGGTTAGTGAACTCAACCCAAGGCGTCATGGTTGCCGGCCTGCAGTCCAGACCTGTCACCCATTGAAAACATTCGGAGCATCACAAAACGAAAAATACGACAGAGAAGACCCTGAACTATTGAGCAGCTGAAATCCTCTATCAGGCAAGAATGGTACCATATTTCACTTTCAAAACTCCAGAAACTGGTCTCATCAGTTCCAGAAGGTTTACAGTGTTGTTAAAAGAAGAGGTGATGCAACACAGTGGTGAACATGATCCTGTAATAACTTGTTAGAGACGTGCTGCTGACATCAAATTCAAAATAAACATATTTTACATGAAACAATACGATTTCTCAGTTTCAACATTTGATTTGTCGTCTTTGGACAATTTTCAATTAAATATGTGTTTACATGGTTTGCAAACTATCGCATTCTGTTTTTATTTAAATGTTTCACAGCATACCAATTTTTTTGTGAATAGGGCTGTGTACCAGAAAAAAACAAACGCAATTCCAGTTTTTCCAATAACTTGCAGGCCTATTATTCACTCAATTATTGATCCCAACAGGCCACAGGACAGTAAAATAACACTGGCAATACTGAAAACATTTCCATTTCCTTGTACAGCTGAAAGCCAGCAATCAACATTGGAATAAGTAGCCTTCCCTACAGCCAACACTGATAATAACCACAAGCTGACCTTTCACAGTGAGATTCTAACAGCTTCCATGCACTTCCAGACCCGAGTGTCAAAGGCAGGCAAATGTCAGGAAAAAACATGCAAGAATTTACCTTTCGTTGTTCAATTACAAAGGCAAGTGGTTGGTTCTTAGCCTCACAATAATAGGACACTAAATGAAGGGTCATCGCTGATGAAGGTTAATGGGATTGCCTGGTTCCCTCCCTCACATCAAACTGCTGCAAGATGCAAAACATACTAAACTCAGGGAAAACTAAACATCAAATGTCAATATAACACTGCACACTGGAATTCCTATTCCCGTGTGCTAAACGTGTGGTTTCAAGACATGCACTGTTGTATTTATCTTTGTCTGTCTTTAATGAAATGTTCAAAAACTGCATGTTTTCTTGAAAATGTATAATCACCATCACATAGACCTATTTAATTTGGTTGCGTTATTGCTATGAGTTATTAAGGAAGAAGACAAGCTGGGAAATGCCAGCTTGCTTGTCCAATGACATCACTGTTGTGAGTGTGTTTCCAGAGGTTGCTCCTTCAGGCTGTCTTTTAACAGGATGTTTTGCAGGGAATTGCCCGCAAACTGTATAAAACATATCACAGCTGCCGTTTCCACCCAAGAGTATTGTTGCTCCCATGAAAGTTAGAAGCCCTTCGTTCCTCCTGCAGCCTTCTATGTTTCTTCAGCAAACATTTTTGCGAGTATCAGTAAGATGCAGTTTAACATAATTGCGATTAGGTGCCCCTTCCTTTGCCCTAAATACCCCTCCAACATGACATATCCCACTACTTCCTAGTGTGCCTTCCTTTCTAACTTTTGAGAGTGAAGCAATCAAATTAATGAATTCTTTGCGATATGAAGAGATATTTATTTTTGGTAAAACCATCTGTTTTTGAACATTTCAATAAAAACAAAGAAAGATAAATAAAGTGCAGAAGGTGGTGTATATAGCTATAACAATCAGTAACAGTGTGGTTTCAACTGTGAATGATTGCGTGTTGGCTGAACAATACAGACTATATATAGAATAGACAATCATTCTGTTGCATGTGAAACTTAATTGGCTTGTCCACCAATCAGAGGCTGTGTTTCTGAATAGCATGTGTGTGACAGCTCTGATCTCAAACACATCGCTCAATGGAATAACAAGAGATTGACCCCCATTCTGCTGGCAGAAGATAATAAACTGTTAGGGCAGCACCGATTACATGTTAAACTGAACGTTGTAGGTATCAAAAGCACTCAAGATAAAAATAGTGAATAACAACGTAAGACACAATAACTAAACAATGAATATTGTGCTTATATTTGATATTACACACCATATGCACCCACAGTAACTTTCACCAGCCGGGATGCAAACAGCTTTAAGTTTAAGTTTCAACAGCTCCACCAAAGAAAGTTTCCTCCTTAAAGTTTCCTCCTTTTTCAAGCGATCCAACAGCAGATCTACTTCAGACTCAGAAACAGCAGCAAAGCAGGGATGGATTATTGGAATTTATTCTCTGTAGAGAGCAACAGAGGAACAGCGCCGTCTCAACCTGTTCTCTGGATGAAGCAGGAACGTCTGCTGACATTCAAGTCTATTTACATTGAGTTTCCAATGACACACACACACACACACACACACACACACACACACACACACACACACACACACACACACACACACACACACACACACACACACACACACACCCCTCCCCCCCACCACACATCTGCAGACCTGGGGGGTAAAATGCAAGGACATGGGTGGGGGGGTGAAGGTGGCAGCATTGTTTCCACGAGGTTTTCTATCATGGTCTGGTGTTCCTCTTTATGCACGAACCATCAATCTCGAGGCTGATATCAAAGGCACGAGGAAATTAGAGCAGACTGCTACGAACATAAAGCACTAAAGCTTAGCAGGGTGCATCCACTATCCACTAATTAGGTCGGGCCAACAAAATAACCTGTCAATGCGCTACAGTATTGCAGCCATTTCCCAGACACACCTGCATTTCACCCTCTATTAGTCAGACAGGCTGTGTCTCGTGTGTGTGTGTGTGTGTGTGTGTGTGTGTGTGTGTGTGTGTGTGTGTGTGTGTGTGTGTGTGTGTGTGTGTGTGGTGGGGGAGGTGGGGTATGAATAAACCTTTGCAATCCTCATTTGCCAACAAGAGGCAGGAAGCAAGTTTGTGTCCCACCTAATGTACGATGTTGTAACAGTCCACTAAACACAGCTCGAATCAATCTTTTCCAATCTGTGCACTTCAAAATCTGCGTTTACAAATATATCCCTGCGGCTGCGTTCCTGCTCGTAGAACCACCGAGATCAACACGCTACGGCTCTGATCAACATCCTCCATTCAAGCTGCAGCAGTGTGAATGCATTGTTACAATTATTTGCATGGGAAAGAAAAGTAAAGCTCAACACAGTCCATTTTCAAATATGATCCCATGTAATGATCTACAGCCAGCCAAGGATCTCTACTATCAGTTGCAGAGGAGCAGTTTCAACCTTTTTAAAAAGTGAGCAGAAGAACCATTTCAACATGTTCATGATAAAACTTCCTGTGCGTGCCCGTCAGCTCCGTGTGCGAGCTGAGATTCCCTCGCTTCCTTTATATGGAAGAACTTGTATTCAAGCATTATATATTCCAGATCGGGTGTGCAGTCTGTCCAGAACAACAGTCTTCATAAACACACTGAGGCCGGAGAGACTTGCTGACGCAACACAAGTATGTGAGCAACAGCACAAACGGCTGCAAACACAAAGACGTGGTTCAGAAAGGACGTCTCCGGTCTGAGTCGGCCTCAGATGTCCTGCCGGTCCTATCGGCCCGCTGGACATGGAAAAGAGTAAAAATGATAAAAGAGACAAGCGATAATAAAGAGATTCTTTAGGGAGCATCGTGTCACCTATATAAGACTTTTTTAGAAAAACACCCCTGAAAACAACGAGTTGGAACTTTTTACCACTCCAACTTTAATGGAGCTGTAAAGTTCAGGAGTCAAGTCGCTTTTGCTTCGACGGGGTTTTATGTTTGTTCAATATGAAAATCTCTCCACTCACACAATGCAGATAAGTCCAGTTTTGCCAAACTATTGAGACTCCAAAAACGAACCCTTACATTTCTGCACTCAAATAGTAGAAACACATGATGGTACAAATGCAGATCAAAGTGAACCAACACATGACGGTGTGATGAATTCATACGCTTGGAGAGCATCTTACAAAGTACAAATCTAAACCGCATTTCTTTCTTCTGCGAAGGAAGACATGGACATTGCTTTCAAAACTACTCCAAGAATTATTATAGATTATTACTGGAATGATTGGCATCTTCATACTTAAACCTGAGACAGCTCCCCAGCCCCAATAATGCCATTTGCTAAATAAATAAATAATGCTTTTAATAAAAATTCCATCAAATTTTCAAAACATTATGTTTATGATCCTTTCCCCCTTTTATAAATGGCAGATTGCCCATTTTAATAAAAGGACTTAATAGGTACACTTAGCCTAGAAATTGCCCACCGGCCTGAAAAGAGATACATATGGCTATTTCCTGAAGGGTGATGATAATAACGGTGTGGGGAAAATTGGGCTCCATAATTATACAGGAAGCTCTTAGCAATCCATAAGTCTCCTGCATCTTAAATGGTAGATACATGGTGACGGTGGCCAGAGAAGGGACGTGTCATTTTAAAACGCTTCTAGAAACCCCGGCTTTGCTCGCTCACTGTGACCGTCAAGCTTTATTTGATAAATATAACGTCACCTTCAGGGACATTCAAACACAGCAACACAGGAAACCAAAGAGATGATGAATGTACAAGCATAAAAGATGAAAGGAAATATCCAACTATTTCTGTGATGGAATTATTTTTACTCATTTACATTTTCAGTAACAGATTTAAAGAGGATGTTTGTCCTACGTGAAATAAAATACATCTTGTGTCTGCAACTGCTGTTGGCAAGTAACAGAAAACAGTTTGATGCTGAACTTGCAAAGTTTCTTCTCGACTAGTGAGTCAACGGTTGTTGATGCCAACAGCTTTGTGGCTTCTAAATGCACCCTGTCCACGGTCAGGGATGTAGTGACCAGCTGGGCTGGTGGAGCGTCAGACCAACGCTGTCGGCATGTCGAGCGCTCTTCTCCGTCCGTTATTCAGGGCGAACCCTCCTCCATCTCACCGACTTTTCCTTTGGACCAGTCCAAGGCACACCGGCGCCATAATCACACCGTTAAAAACACTCAGGTGGCTGGATCATTTGGGCAAAGGACAAGTACCCACCAACACAGATTATCACAAATTTGTGAACAAAGTTTAAGAAAAATGAACCTTTTGTGACCATAATTTAATTTTTATTTTTATTTTTATTGTACTCTATTAGTCCCCGAGGGGAAATTCTTTCGCTACAGCAGCATCCCGAGGGGGAGCTGCTGCAACAGGCTGCCACGACCGCGGCGCTAACCAACCAAGTCGTAGATGTTTTACTTCTGCGCCAGAGAAATGGGAGAAAAAACAAATGTGTTGAATTTGTGTTTTGGGTGAGTGTACATTTAAAGAGCCGTATATACCCAGTGCAACATCATCCATTTCTACCTCCTTCAAGTGTTTTTAAGATTCATGGCTTAAAACAATGCGACACAAAGTCTGAAGGGTGTCTAATTTTAGAAAGAGTAGTCGAAGGGAGGCCGGAGGCCGGAGGTCTGACCGGGCCTATATAGGAGTATATGAGGGAGAAAACACAGGACGGTTCAAAGTTCCCTCCCACGCATAACTGTTATGATTAAAAAAAAGTGGTTTGCTATCTCATTTCACAAGGTAACGACTGCTCAATAGCCTATACGTTCATGAGGTGTGAAGTAGCAACATTTCCCATTAGGTTTGGAAAACTTTCTCCACCCCTCTTTTGCTACTTCAGCTCAAGTGCAGCGGTCCCCTGGCTTGGCATGCAACAGCAGTGTGGGTCACCCTGCAGGCTGTTCAGCTGCCAGAGCCCTTTGTGTACAAAGATGTTAATTGGTCCTAATCCTCCACTAGAAGCTGTTTTGGTAGCCTGACCTCGCACCCTGAAGGACACCTTGGTGTGAAATACTAAAGAGCCCATTCAAGTGCAGAGAAAAGAGGCACAGAGCATTCCAACACAATTCAATTTCCCAGCTCAAAGTGGGGGGAACTGGAGGGGAGGAGGAGGAGGAGGACGACAAGGAGGAGGGGGAGGGGGAGGACGAGGGGGAGGGGGAGGAGGAGGAGGAGGAGGACGAGAAGGAGGACGAGGAGGAGGACGAGGAGGAGGAGAAGGAGGAGGAAGAGGAGGAGCTGGGATGGAGATGGGGGTGCATCATCATTCTGACAATAAATGAGTTCTACAAAGCCTCACAATCACGTCTTAGCCTCGACTTCAAGGGATTCCCACAGCCCCTCTGGACATGGACACATGGGGACAACACTAATTGATGAAAACATAGCAGCAGCCTCACACGGGGACACACAGGGACACACACACACAGACAGGGACACACACACACACACACACACACACTGGGACACACACACACACAGACAGGGACACACACACAGGGACACACACACACGGGTCTTCATAAACACACTGAGGCCGGAGAGACTTGCTGACGCAACACAAGTATGTGAGCAACAGCACAAACGGCTGCAAACACAAAGACGTGGTTCAGAAAGGACGTCTCCGGTCTCCAGCCTATAAAAGTAGGTTTTGAGGAGTGATTTCAAAGAACGCTTCCTCAGGTAGGAAGCTCAGCCATCGAGGAGATCTAACGGAAACCAGCCGGTACTCTGAGGGGACGGTTGTAAAGGTGGACGGTGTAGGGCTTCAAACATGAGGAGTAACAGCTGAGAGTCATTTCATATGAAGATGGCAGCAGTGTTGACGAGGCTCCTGAGGAGGTGTGATGAACGGTAGGCAGCAAGCACCTCCTACCAGGCTGGCAAACAATATGAACTTTATTTGCAATTTGGCATTTATCTAAAGAAAGGTCGAGCCTACGCTGCTCCCCAGCTGTGATGGTTATTTGCAGCTATTGATCAGCTTGGTTCACTCTGAAGTCAATAGTACAGCTGAACTGGACAAGACCAACGACTTCCACTGTTAGTCAAGTTTGTTGCTCTTATAGAATGAACATTTACATTTAAATAGCAATTATAGTTGAATTTTGTTCACCTTTTTAATAAAATTGTGAATTTTAAATGGTCTTCTCTGTGAGGCTGACGGAGGGATGATTGTTGGAAGTTAAAAGTAGGCGAGGCACAAGATCTTCAGTGAACCTACAGGACTACCAAGAGAAGTACTGGAAGATCTCAGAGGCAGAACAACTTGAGTTGTCAATACCACTGATTGTACCAACACCAACATAAGCTTCATCTGCTCTGCGTTAATATCACCAGGCAACCAGAGTTGGTCTCCATTACAGCTCGTCTTCTAGAGGCGCTTGAAGGGTAAAGATTTGAAGCTTGGTACTTCCAGCGCAGCAGAAATAGCTGGTGAGAAGAATATAAAGGCAAAACTTTGAAACATGAAGCCGACACGGACAGAAATTGGTCATAAATCCATATCGTGAAATATTCTCACTTTGTTCTTTAAATTCTAAAAGTGACTTTTTTTTCTGAACAGATTCTCTTCTTTCATTTTGATAACCCAATCAGCCTGTGTCAGCAAAAACTTTTGCTCTTTCTCTTCGTCAACTGGAAATCATCTAAAAAGCCAGAACAATGTATTCTCTGCATATTACGTCTCATCCATTGTTATCATCACACCCCTTCCAGGTTAAATGATACTGGAGTAGTTCAGACCAAACAAATAAAGACCAGGTCAGAAAAAATAAGATTTAAAAAAAGGTGTGACATTAGCAGCAACCATTATATTCCAAGACATGTTGAACAGGCCAATTTGTTCTGTTTTACACCTTTTCTATTTGTGACAGGAAAAAAAAAAAAGCTACATTTTTTAATACAACAGCACAAAAACCTGTTTTTTCTTTATAACTTGCAGAAAGTGCTTTGTGCTTTCAAGATTAGAAAAAAAAAAATCTATGCAACTAAAATGAACCAAACAGATGAAGGCCAAGTTGGATGTTTTGTTAACAAATGGCAGACAACTTTCAGAATAAATAAAAGCTTTTGAGAATCATAAACAACCGCTGCGGTTGACACACCTCTTCCAACCAATCGCCAGCCAAGCTGTGCTTTGACATGTTGTCAGTTGTGCTCGTGGTTGTGACAGCCCATCAAAACCAGACCGGCGTTTAACCCTGCAGGGACGCAGGTCCTCGGTGTGAAGAGGACTCCCCACCTCACTGCTCTGATTGGAAACGTAATCAGGCTCGAACCGCGAGCAGATCTGGGGACGGACGGAGGCCTCTGGTCGGTGGGCCTTTTTGCTAGCGGGTAGTAAAATAGAGGAAAAACGCTGTGAACACAGAAACACCTGGTGAACACAACAGGTTCATTACATGGTGGCGGAGGGCTTTGGAAGCATTGGCTTCGACCACGCAACAGTTTACTGCCCTTCACTCAGCCGAGACCCCCTACGGTGAACTGCAGGGAAACATATCACTTCACAAAGCTTCAATTAGGATTTCATTACCACGTAAGAAATAATAAGCTTTCACACAATTTACATTAACTTCCTCAATTTAAGGACTTTTATGAACATTTATTGATCACAAATGTTGTTCACAAATTTATGTTATTGAGCATTTTATGACATCATAATTGCACAGCTATTCCAAGGCCACGTTAAAATATGAGACAACTGCTTGGTTGAGTTAGTTTCCATGTGCTGCAATCAAACTTCACTCTGTGGAGTCAGAAACTGCAAAAGTAAAAAATACGATATCATGAGGTCATCTGCATTTAAACAGTATGAGTGATGCCTAAAACCAAGAAACTAAAAGTCAACGTTTAAATGATGAGGATCATGACAGAATAACAATTTTAGCGTAAGGAGCAATGAGTGTGAGAAGCAATGAGACACAAGGCCGATGGAGAACACGGCTCACGCTCGGATTTCATTATAACACACTGCTTTAAAATCAGCAGACAGACACAAGGTCACAGGACTGATACAGTCTGAGGTTTGAGGGAAGTAACTGAATGGGGAATTTCTTCTATGAAACAATACAATATTACTTCTCTAAAATGACCCTCCAGCTGTTAAGATGAAGTCCGTCTGCTGCTCTTCAGAAGTGGTCAGAGGAACCAGTCTGTCCATCAGCTGCTTTCTGTTCATGCGACAGAGGAATGGTGTCAAATCCTTATTCTACATTTTAATGTTCTTTCATGAGAAGAATGGCAAACGCCCACGGCGTCTTTTTTCCACTGACAAGTTAGCTGGTTACGCTTCATTAGAATGTGGATTATAGCACTGTTGCAAAAAACATGGATTTTATAGAAATTACTTTCATACTGACAGATGAGACATTTGTTTATCGTGACTACATTATTACCAATAATTAAATCTTCACAAAGAAGTATAGTGCCTTGCTCCATGTCTTTTCATAGCACTAAATGACAGAATGCACCACTAAAACAAAGACAAGCCATTTCGTGGGCTAATAGCTTTTGTCGCATTTGACATGAGAGAGACAAAGGCCTCTTAAAAGAAAAGACTTGGTCTGATGAGAAATCTCTTTATTTGTTTATTTTCCTGCTCTGTCTTGGAGAGGCTTTTCAAAGCAGCTTCTCTTCGAGCTCCGTCGAGTCAATAAGGCAGCAAAAAGAAAAAAAAGGCCTCAACACGGCGAGCTTATAGACCGGCGGATGTTTCTCAACTGGCCAGACGAAGCAAACACACGACGGATGTTCAACCTCAGCGACTCATTCACACAAAGAACAACCGCGTCACTGCAACTTATTGAAGGTGGAACAGAGTGCAGAACTCAGTTTGGAGCTTTTTAAAGACAAGAGAACATTTTTATTATCTCGTTCCAAAAAAGTCTTGAATTGGACATAATTTAATTTAATTTAATTTGATACACTTTATTAATCCCCGAGGGGAAATGTCTTCCCTACAGCAGGGGGGCTCTCAGGGGGGGCTCTCAGGGGGGAGCTGCTGCAGCAGGCTGCCACTAGCGCGGCGCCAGGTAACCTGACCTGAGGTGCATGTTTTTGGATGATGGGATGTTTGTACAAATACTAACAGAAGTGTGTGTGGTGGGGGGGGGGGTTGCGTGCTGCGTTGCGTGTTGTGTTGAGTGTTGTGTGTTGATGACGGTGGTGTGGTGTGTTGCATGTTGCGTTGCGTGTTGCGTGGCATGTGTTGTGTTGCGTCGTGTTTTGTATGTTGTGTGTTGTGTTGTTGCGTTGTGTGTTGTATTGTGTTGCGTTGTGTGTTGTGTTGCATTGTGTGTTGCATTGTGTTGTGTGTTGCGTCGTGTTTTGTATGTTGTGTGTTGTATTGTGTTGCGTTGTGTGTTGCGTTGTGTGTTGCGTTGTGTTGTTGCGTTGTGTGTTGTGTTGCATTGTGTGTTGCATTGTGTTGTGTTGTGTGTTGCGTCGTGTTTTGTATGTTGTGTGTTGTATTGTGTTGCGTTGTGTGTTGCGTTGTGTGTTGCGTTGTGTTGTTGCGTTGTGTGTTGTGTTGCATTGTGTTGTGTGTTGCGGTGCGTTGTGTTGTGTTGCGTTTTGTATGTTGTGTGTTGTGTTGTTGCGTTGTGTGTTGTGTTGTGTTGTTGCGTTGTGTGTTGTGTTGCATTGTGTGTTGCATTGTGTTGTGTTGTGTGTTGCGTCGTGTTTTGTATGTTGTGTGTTGTATTGTGTTGCGTTGTGTGTTGCGTTGTGTGTTGCGTTGTGTGTTGTGTTGCATTGTGTTGTGTTGTGTGTTGCGGTGCGTTGTGTTGTGTGTTGTGTTGCGTTTTGTATGTTGTGTGTTGTGTTGTTGCGTTGTGTGTTGTGTTGTGTTGTTGCGTTGTGTGTTGCGTTGCATTGTGTTGTGTGTTGCGTTGTGTTGTGTTGCGTTTTGTATGTTGTGTGTTGTGGCGTTGTGTGTTGTGTTGCTTTGTGTGTTGCGTTGTGTTGTTGTGTTGTGTTGCGTTGTGTGTGTGTTGTGTGTTGCGTTGTGTGTTGTGTTGCATTGTGTGTTGCATTGTGTTGTGTTGTGTGTTGCGGTGCGTTGTGTGTTGCGTTGTGTTGTGTGTTGCGGTGCGTTGTGTTGTGTGTTGCGTTGTGTTGTGTTGTGTGTTGCGTTGTGTTGCGTTGTGTTGCGTTGTGTGTTGTGTTGCGTTGCGTTGTGTGTTGCGTTGCGTTGTGTGTTGCGTCGCGTCGCGTTGCGTTGTGTGTTGCGTTGCGTTGTGTGTTGCGTTGCGTTGCCATACTAACAGTTTTCAGTGCGTTCCCTCTGAAGTACGACAACATGCATCAATAAGAACTCTGGACCCTTTTCACTGATCAGCCGCCATCTTGGTGACGTGGTGGAAAAGGAGGTTTCCACCACGTCCGTCCTTCCTGCTGCTGGACAGACGGCCTCTTAAGAAACTAACCCTCCGTGGGTTCATGGTGTGTTACCGAGTGTGTTACCGAGTGTGTTACCGAGTGTGTTACCGAGTGCAGAGGGCACAAAAACACAATGACTTCTGGGTACAATATTAAAAGCCGGCAGATATGTTGGCAGGTGATGCATTCAATTGCTGCGATTGTTTCCGTTAAGTGCAGAACGACTAACGGTGTCTGTAAATTTGAGTCCTGACATGGAGGAGGACGATTTGTTGCTCCAGATACATCGATGTCTTACGGGACATCGATGGGGAGCAGCGTTTCCCGTTGCTCAAGTTAATGACAGCTACACTCAATATGTGACCACCGAGAGCTGCAACCCAACGAGCACGGCAAGACCGGCTGAAGAAGCGTCTCACGGCGTCCAATCCAGTCTATGAAAACAAATCCCACAAAGAAAATACATCCGGTTACGTTTGCGTGTCCAGTCTGCAGTTGGTGCGGCAAACTCGTAGTCTCGAGCACTCAAAGTACGTGTTTTGTTCCTTTTTCAAAGAAAGTATGATTGAAAGAGGAAGATGATTGATCTGTGCTGTCAGAGTAGAAACACCTCTGGCTCGACAGAGCTGATATGAGATGATCACGTATCAAATCGTAGCACAGATCACAGTGAAGAGGAGGAAACCAGCGTGTCCCAAAGAAAACCCTTAAAGATGTTTTTGCTGACTCGGCATATCGTTTGGCACAAAGTGTGAATCACAGAAGAGGAAACTCCAACTGAAACAGGAACAGGATGTCTTCGCCACGGTAACGCCTCTTTCATAGAGAAGCAGCACATTCAACATGATGGCAAAACAAAAAGGCGGCATCATGTTGTAAATGCAGCACATCCAAAGTTTCCCGAGTTCTTCCGACCGCCATCGCTCTGTAAATCACCGCCTCGCCGTCAGAGTGGACGGCTGCTGGTCGGTAATGAGTTTGATGAGAGAAAAAAGGAGAGCTACTCAAAAACAAAATAAAGCTACGACAAAATTAGGATATTTCAGAAACAAGATGGTTGGATGTTTTTAGGGTTTTATCACACGTTGCACTCTATCTGCTCGGCTCTCAGACGCCTCCATTAAGTCATTTCCTTCCAGTTTGTCGAGAGGCTTTTAGTCCACATTTACCTCTCTGACACTTGCAGAAAGGAAAAAGCACCACCTTCCTGGCTCCATCGTCAGGCAGCATTCAACAGCATCATCCCGGTCGTCACACCGAGCCGAACAGCGCCGACACCTGAGAAACTCCCGCCGGTGATTCAGTCCTGAAATCAGCAAACGAGCAGGAGGCGCCTCCGACAGCAGAACTCATCACAGCTCACTCGGCTGAATTAGACCAGAGAAAATCCTTCTTCAAGCCTCAGCAATGGAGCCGTATTTACACGTTTCCTTTATAGAATAATGTTCAACTATTCTCAAAGCAGCACACTCATCTAAACCTTAGAAATAATCCAAACCCATGCGATTCTCTGAATTAATCAAGTGTCAAGGTTGATTGAACTCCAGCTTTGATGCTAAAATGTTCGGTTCAAACTGCAGACTGAAAAAACTCTGAGACAACATCCCATTTATTGAGTCAAGTTCGATATTCAAAAGGAAATAATTTATATAAATAGATGAAAATAGACCTCAAACGCTACAAACTTGCAGTTTGCACATAAAAAGCCAGTTGAGTGTTTGAGGCTGCGTTGACCAACAGCAGCTGCATCTTTACCCAATTCAAGTTCAAAATGTTCTCTGGATGCACGTAGAGAACAGATCAACCAAATAATAAACAATAAACTCATCAGCAACACTTCTGATGAGCAATTCTTTATTATTTTCTCCAGCAAATTACAATAATTCACTTGTTTCAGTTTCTGAAATGTGAATATTCTACCTTCTATTAGATTAGATAGATGTAATATCTTTGGGATGAATGTGACTTGACATTTGTGAAATTGTAATTCCACTGTTTTTGTGGCATTTTATTTACCAAAACATTTAATCAAATAATTGTTAGAAGTTCTGATAAAGTAAAAAAAAAAAAAACAGTTAATTGGTGGCATTTAACAAATGGATCACTTTCCATTCCTTTATCTCCAAAATATAAATGATTTTCTTTTTCTTTTTTTTTAACTGAAACAGAAAAAAAAAAAATCCACTTTCAGAATTAAGAGAAAAACAATTTGATCTAAAAATAAGAACATTGTCTTTGAAGTATTATGGTTCAACTTCAAATGTAACACGTACACACCCTTAAAGCACAACAACCAAACTACAGTTATTCAGTTCAGCACAGATAAGTCACGATATATCCTGGATGGACGGTAACCATGGGGACAGAAAACTGTTTCAGCATCTGTGAACAACATGAGAGCAGAAACCCACACGGTCCACATGTCCTCTGGTCGTGTCGGTAAACCCACACGGTCCACATGTCCTCTGGTCGTGTCGGTAAACGGTCCACATGTCCTCTGGTTGTGTCGGTAAACCCACACGGTCCACATGTCCTCTGGTCGTGTCGGTAAACGGTCCACATGTCCTCTGGTCGTGTCGGTAAACCCACACGGTCCACATGTCCTCTGGTCGTGTCGGTAAACGGTCCACATGTCCTCTGGTCGTATCGGTAAACGGTCCACATGTCCTCTGGTCCTGTCGGTAAACCCACACGGTCCACATGTCCTCTGGTCGTGTCAGTAAACGGTCCAGATGTCCTCTGGTCGTGTCAGTAAACGGTCCAGATGTCCTCTGGTCGTGTCAGTAAACGGTCCAGATGTCCTCTGGTCGTGTCAGTAAACGGTCCAGATGTCCTCTGGTCGTGTCAGTAAACGGTCCACATGTCCTCTGGTCGTGTCAGTAAACGGTCCACATGTCCTCTGGTCGTGTCAGTAAACGGTCCACATGTCCTCTGGTCGTGTCAGTAAACGGTCCACATGTCCTCTGGTCGTGTCAGTAAACGGTCCACATGTCCTCTGGTCGTGTCAGTAAACGGTCCAGATGTTTTAAATGTGTATTTTTTTTCCCATTAGTATAATTTACAAACAACTGCAGCTATAAATCACCAAATAAAAAACTTCTGTGGGCGCAGAGCCAGCAGGTCCTCTGACGTCACAGCCCAGCAGGCTGCAGCGCTCATGTGACTGGTCACATGACAGACGGATGGTCTGTCATGTGACAGATCATCCGTCTGTCACCAGCTCGGCCTCAACATGCTTCAACTGTCACGTGACTAATAGTCAACACTAACGGGATGAGGGAACTGTGAACAAGATGAATGATGAATGATTAATGATTAATGATTAATGATTAATGAATGTTTCAATCTCAACACGTCGAACAAATCAAAGCCCGTTTACAGCGCAGCTCGTTCAGCCGTCAGCTGACTGCAGTAACACGTCATCACACGTCATCACCAGCAGCTGGCTCAGGTTGAACGTGTAAATATAAAAATAAAACAAATATAAAACAACCTCCCGGTAGCTCCCGTTAGCTCCCGGTAGCTCTCGTTAGCTCCCGTTAGCTCCCGGTAGCTCTCGTTAGCTCCCGTTAGCCCCCGGTAGCCCAGACGTACTCAGCCTGGGTTGGGAGATGTAGTTCCTGGTCACCGCCTGCGTGTGGGTCCTCGCGGCGGCCGCCAAGCCGTTCACGTCCATCGCCCGGTTCGCCACCAGCGTTGCCATCGTCGGATGAAGTGAAGAGAGCCTGAGGAAGATGACGTCGCTCGATGTGCTTCAGCTATCTGCAGCTGAACAGCATCAATGGCAGCGGAGCTCTGGTCATGTGACACGGAGGGACCGGAAGTTGGACGGAGAGAGGACTGTGTGCGCATGAGCAACATTAATGGAAGTACAGTACAGCGTTTCTGGTGCTTTGCTTTCTAATTCAATTAAACTGGAATTGATTCTACAAAGAAACATGATAATAAACGTGCTTTCATGTAAGAACCTGAAAGTTCCTGGAACCTGAACTCCATCTGGGCACCATGTGATGAAAAAGGAGCCGGAGGTTAATGATTACCTTCATTTCTGAGGATATCTTCTTTATTTGAGGATATTTTCTTTATTTGAGGATATTTTCCTTATTTGAGGATATTTTCCTTATTTGAGGATATTTTCTTTATTTGAGGATATTTTCTTTATTTGAGGATATTTTCTTTATTTGAGGATATTTTCCTTATTTGAGGATATTTTCCTTATTTGAGGATATTTTCTTTATTTGAGGATATTTTCCTTATTTGAGGATATTTTCCTTATTTGAGGATATTTTCTTTATTTGAGGATATCTTCTTTATTTGAGGATATTTTCTTTATTTGAGGATATTTTCTTTATTTGAGGATATTTTCCTTATTTGAGGATATTTTCCTTATTTGAGGATATTTTCTTTATTTGAGGATATTTTCCTTATTTGAGGATATTTTCCTTATTTGAGGATATTTTCTTTATTTGAGGATATCTTCTTTATTTGAGGATATTTTCTTTATTTGAGGATATTTTCTTTATTTGAGGATATTTTCCTTATTTGAGGATATTTTCCTTATTTGAGGATATTTTCTTTATTTGAGGATATTTTCCTTATTTGAGGATATTTTCCTTATTTGAGGATATTTTCTTTATTTGAGGATATCTTCTTTATTTGAGGATATTTTCTTTATTTGAGGATATTTTCTTTATTTGAGGATATTTTCCTTATTTGAGATTTTCCTTATTTGAGGATATTTTCTTTATTTGAGGATATTTTCCTTATTTGAGGATATTTTCCTTATTTGAGGATATTTTCCTTATTTGAGGATATTTTCCTTATTTGAGGATATTTTCCTTATTTGAGGATATTTTCCTTATTTGAGGATATTTTCTTTATTTGAGGATATTTTCCTTATTTGAGGATATTTTCCTTATTTGAGGATATTTTCTTTATTTGAGGATATCTTCTTTATTTGAGGATATTTTCTTTATTTGAGGATATTTTCTTTATTTGAGGATATTTTCCTTATTTGAGGATATTTTCCTTATTTGAGGATATTTTCTTTATTTGAGGATATTTTCCTTATTTGAGGATATTTTCCTTATTTGAGGATATTTTCTTTATTTGAGGATATCTTCTTTATTTGAGGATATTTTCTTTATTTGAGGATATTTTCTTTATTTGAGGATATTTTCCTTATTTGAGGATATTTTCCTTATTTGAGGATATTTTCCTTATTTGAGGATATCTTCTTTATTTGAGGATATTTTCTTTATTTGAGGATATTTTCTTTATTTGAGGATATTTTCTTTATTTGAGGATATTTTCTTTATTTGAGGATATTTTCCTTATTTGAGGATATTTTCCTTATTTGAGGATATTTTCTTTATTTGAGGATATTTTCTTTATTTGAGGATATTTTCTTTATTTGAGGATATTTTCTTTATTTGAGAGATGCATTTTCACAGCAGATATTTAACAAGCACAGCACTTTCTAATGTCTACTGTAACTGCAGGCTGTCAGCTGTAAACCAACCTTAACATCATACCGTGGCTACCACTGTTCACGAAGGGTTATTCATCAAGATGTTCTCAGAGCACATACAGTTTGTAAGTGAAAAATAATGTGCTCCATGGAATTGAATAGGGTGAGGACACAACAAGGCCATTTTATTCATGTCAATACACCTTATTGATCCAGATGCTTATGGATACTCTTATCGATAATACTCTCCACAATTTGATGCAAAAGAAAAAGACAACATGGAAATCTGTGACGAGATTCAACGATGATTGTCACATGACCATTTGTGGCTCAATTAAGTTAAATTGCTTCTTGAGTTGTATGAACAGTGAGGGTTTGTTAATATTTTAACGTGTACTGATCTAACGCTGATGAT